>NC_057395.1:22579731-22713569 GCF_019320065.1 Cervus canadensis | reverse complement strand
GGCTGAGTAAAATTCCATGGTGTATATGTACCACAGCTTCCTTATCCATTCATCTGCTGATGGCATCTAGGTTGCTTCCATGTCCTGGCTATTATAAACAGTGCTGCGATGAACATTGGGGTGCACGTGTCTCTTTCAGATCTGGTTTCCTCAGTGTGTATGCCCAAAAGTGGGATTGCTGGGTCATATGGCAGTTCTATTTCCAGTTTTTAAGGAATCTCCACACTGTTTTCCATAGTGGCTGTACTAGTTTGCATTCCCACCAACAGTGTAAGAGGGTTCCCTTTTCTCCACACCCTCTCCAGCATTTATTGCTTGTAGTCTTTTGGATAGCAGCCATCCTGACTGGCGTGTAATGGTACCTCATTGTGGTTTTGATTTGCATTTCTCTAATAATGAGTGATGTTGAGCAACTTTTCATGTGTTTGTTAGCCATCTGTATGTCTTCTTTGGAGAAATGTCTGTTTAGTCCTTTGGCCCACTTTTTGATTGGGTCTTTTATTTTTCTGGAATTGAGCTTCAGGAGTTGCTTGTATATTTTTGAGATTAATTCTTTGTCTGTTTCTTCATTTGCTATTAATTTTCTTCTCCCATCTGACGGCTGTCTTTTCACCTTAACTTTATAGTTCCTTTGTAGTGCAAAAGCTTTTTAAGTTTAATTAGGTCCCATTTGTTTAGTTTTGCTTTTATTTCCAATTTTCTGGGAGGTGGGTCATAGAGGATCTTGCTGTGATTTATGTCAGAGAGTGTTTTGCCTATGTTCTCCTCTAGGAGTTTTATAGTTTCTGGTCTTACATTTAGATCTTTAATCCATTTTTGAGTTTATTTTTGTGTATGGTGTTAGAAAGTGTTCTAGTTTCATTCTTTTACAAGTGGTTGACCAGTTTTCCCAGCACCACTTGTTAAAGAGGTTGTCTTTTTTCCATTGTATATCCTTGCCTCCTTTGTCAAAAGATAAGGTGTCCATAGGTTTCCGTGGGATTTTATCTCTGGGCTTTCTATTCTGTTCCATTGATCTAATATTTCTGTTCTTTGTGCCAGTACCAATACTGGTCCTTGATGACGTGGCTTTGTAAGTATAGTAATGATCAGGCAGGTTTGATTCCTGCCAGTTCCATTCTTCTTTCCTCAAGATACTTTGGCTATTCGAGGTTTTTTTGTGTTTTCCATACAAATTGTGACTTATTTGTTCTAGGTCTGGTGAAAAAATAACCATTGGTAGCTGATAGGGATTGCATTGAATCTATAGATTGCTTTGGTAGTCATTTTCACAATATTGATTCTTCCAATCCATGAACACGGTATATTTCTCCATCTGTTTGTGTCCTCTTTGATTTCTTTCATCAGGGTTTTATAGTTTTCTATGTATAGGTCTTTTGTTTCTTTAGGTAGATATACTCCTAAGTATTTTATTCTTTTTGTTGCAATGGTGATGGTATTGTTTCCTTAATTTCTCTTTCTGTTTTCTCATTGTTAGTATATAGGAATGCAAGGGATTTCTGTGTGTTAATTTTATATCCTGCAACTTTGCTATATTCATTGATTGTTCTAGTAATTTTCTGGTAGAGTCCTTTAGTGGTTTTCTATGTAGAGGATCATGTCAATCTGCACAAACAGTGAGGAGTTTCACTTCTTCTTTTCCTATCTGGTATTCCTTTTACTTCTTTTCTGCTCTGATTGCTGTGGCCAGAACTTCCAAACACTAATGTTGATATAGGTGGTGAGATGGGCACCCTTGTCTTGTTCCTGATTTCAGGGGAAATGCCTTCAATTTTTCACCGTTGAGGGTGATGCTTGCTGTGGGTTTGTCATATATAGCTTTTATTATGTTGAGGTATTTTCCTTCTATTCCTGCTTTCTGGAGAGTTTTAATCATAAATGAGTGTTGAATTTTGTCAAAGGCTTTCTCTGCATCTATTGAGATAATCATACGGTTTTTATCTTTCAATTTGTTAATGTGGTGTATTACATTGATTGATTTGCGGATATTAAAGAATCCTTGCATTCCTGGGATAAAGCCCACTTGGTCATGGTGTATGCATTTTTTAATATGTTGTTGATTTCTGTTTGCAGAATTTTGTAAGGATTTTTGATCTATTGTTCCATCAGTGATATTGGCCTGTAGTTTTTCTTTTTTGTGGCTCTTTTGTCTGGTTTTGGAATTAGGGTGATGGTGGCCTCATAGAATGAATTTGGAAGTTTACCTTCTGCAATTTTTTGGAAGAGTTTGAGTAAGATAGGTGTTAGCTCTCTCTAAATTTTTGGTAGAATTCAGCTGTGAAGCCATCTGGTCCTGGGTTTTTGTTTGCTGGAAGATTTCTGATTACAGTTTCTATTTCCTTGCTTGTGATGGGTCTGTTAAGATCTCCTATTTCTTCCTGGTTCAGTTTTGCAAAGTTATACTTTTCTAAGAATTTGTCCAAAAAATTTCATCCAAGTTGTCCATTTTATGTCCATTAGGCTTGCTGGTAGTAGTCTTTATGATCCTTTGTATTTCAGTGTTGTCTGTTGTGATCTCTTCCATTCATTTCTATTTTGTTAATTTTTGGATTTCTTCTCTCTTTGTTTCTTAATGAGTCTTGCTAATGGTTTGTCAATTTTGTTTATTTTTTCAAAAAACCAGCTTTAGCTTTGTTGATTTTTGCTATGGTCTCTTTAGTTTCTTTTGCATTTATTTCTGCCCTAATTTTTAAGATTTCTTTCCTTCTGCTAACCCTGGGGTTCTTCATTTCTTCCTTCTCTAATTGCTTTAGGTGTAGAGTTAGGTTATTTATTTGGTTTTTTTCTTGTTTCTTGATATAAGCCTGTAATGCTATGAACCTTCCCCTTAGCACTGCTTTTACAGTGTCCCATAGGTTTTGGGTTGTTGTGTTTTCATTTTCATTCATTTCTATACATATTTTGATTTCTTTTTTGATTTCTTCTATGATTTGTTGGTTATTCAGAAGCGTGTTATTTAGCCTCCATATGTTTGAATTTTTAACAATTTTTTTCCTGTAATTGAGATCTAATCTTACTGCACTGTGGTCAGAAAAGATGACTGGAATGATTTCAATTTTTTTGAATTTTCCAAGACCAGATTTATGGCCCAGGATGTGATCTATTCTGGAGAATGTTCCGTGTGCACTTGAGAAAAAGGTGAAGTTGATTGTTTTGGGGTGAAATGTCCTATAGATATCAATTAGGTCTAGCTGGTCCATTTCTCTTTATATTTTAAAACTAAGTTGTTTTAGAATAAGTATAAGAAAATGCAATTTTATTGCTTTTTAAAAATGTTAAGCACTATGATCTGAATGAATTCGTAGATCCAAGAGAGTGTTAATAAATGTATTGATAAATCCAAAACAGGGTATGTTTAAAGGAATTTGTCAGTATTTGTGAGTCATAATGAAGTAAGTCAGTTTTTCTACATAGATTATCATATGGAGTTGTCAACTTTAAATTGTCTAAAATGATTTAGAAAGAAGCAAGTTGCTAGGCCATTGCTAAGGGAAATCACGAAGGCTGATAATTAACTTCAACACTGCAATCAGTTTCAATCAAACAGATTATGTGTCTAAGGGAATTCAATAAGAAAATTAGAGTGAGTTTTCATATAGAGCAATTTACATGAAAAATTATTTCATTCTGATTGAAGAAAGTTATATAGTACTTGGCCCTTTCCAACTGTGGGGCTTTGGGTATCACATTTATTCAAAGAGAAAGGAAGAGAAAATATTTTCAGAAGAGCAAAAATATACATGTTTTCAGCTAGCAAAAGTTATTAGAAATCAGAAGTAGAAATCAGCTAGGCACATGTGTATTTACTCATATCTAAACACCAGCGTTAGCAGAACAGAGCTATCTAAACTGTATGAGGAGGACCAGCTGTTTCTTGTTTTGTTTTCAATCCATCACATACCAATGCTTTTGTAAGAAGTAGTTGGAAAGTAAAATTAAAAGACACACAAAACACTAGTCCAGATTTCTTATTCTTAGCCTCAACAGACAAATATCCACAAACATTTCTAAACAGCTATCCTCAATTTTTGTATTTATGTAATCTTGGAACGATAAACAGAGTAAGACCATAACCAAATATAAATCACATTCTGAGTAGCTCTGCAGTAGGTTACATGGCTCATATCTGGGGCTCAAGAAATGTTTCCTAGATAAATTATGAAGATTTTAGCTCCGCCTATAGGAAGTTAATATTCTAGTTGGAGAGACGTGAGTGTAGATAAATAAATGCAACTAAGTTCATTTTTCTAGACAGATTCTTACACAGCATTTTCAAGTTTAAATTGTCAAAAGATTTAGAAAGAAGCCAGTTTCTAGGTGATTGCTAGGGGAAATCACAAGACTGATAATTAACTTCAATACCGCAATCAGTTTTTTAAGCAAAGAGATTATGTGTCTACGGGAATTCAATAAGGAAATTAGAGTGGGTTTTCATATGGAGGAATTTACAGGGGAAAATATTTCATTTCAATTAACAAAAATATCATGTAGCCTGATGGTAAAATGCACAATGCACATGGAGGTACAAAGAAGAGATGTGGTTTCCCTGGCTCCAAGGCTGGCAAAGACTCTGGCCAGTGAGAAGGCTGTGTGCGTGCTAAGTGGCCACAGTCACGTCCGACTCTGCGACATTATGGACTGTAGCCCACCAGGCTCCCCTGTCCATGGGATCCTCCAGGCAAGAACACTGGAGTGGGTTGCCATGGTCTCCTCCGGGGCATCTTCCCAACCCAGGAATCGAATCCACGTCTCACGTCTCCCACATTGGCAAGCCAGTTCTTTACCACTAGTGCCACCTGGGAAGCCCCACATAAGGAGGGTATTTAAGAGCAAAAATAGGAATTATGAAAAAACATGACCTACTTAAAACCTAGCCTAAGGAGTGCAGCCGCAATAGGAGGTAGGTAGATGTTGAGAAGAAATGCTAAAAAGAGAGGAATCAGGAAAAGACCGCAATAAGGATCTTGTCTTTTAGGTAAATGATTTATAAGGAGCTGGGCAGGGAGGAGGCAAGGAGCTCATTCAGGGGAAACACCTCATGATCTTTTCCAAATTGGAAAACCATCACCTCACCCTCAAGATTCAGACACACAGCAACATAATGAATGGAATTTTGGAAATACAACAAAGTGCCAGAAAAGAATTAAATATTATATTTAATGTCACCACCCAGAGATGCAGACTGTTACCATTTTGATGTGTCTTCTTCCAAACCTTTATCCATGTGCACACACGTACATACACTTTTCATCTTGAAAGTCTGTGTTTTACTCTGCGCCTGGTTCCCACTAGGTGGCTGTGGATGTGCTAACACTGCACTCGGGAGGAGAAGCTGGTGGAGATGGCCTTCCCATTGGCAACATGGGGTCTCCTTAGAGTTAAGCTACGGAAACCTGGGTCAGCTTTATTCATCCTAGCTGCCTCCATATTCCTGGGCATGTTCCCATTTAAGCACTCTCCCACAGCTAGATCCAATTAAACAGTGACAGCTTTTGTGGTCAGTGGTATTTATTTCCTGCCTGAAAAGAGGAGGAGAAAAAATATGGCAGCTGCTGTATCATGTGAATCAGTTTAGCAAATTTGATGCCCCAGTTGTCATTTGGTTTTGTGACCCTGGATGATTAATCCTTTCCCCTCCCTTTTGTGGCATTTCTGGTTACATTTGCAAAGCCAATGTTTTCTGAATTTTCTCACCCAAAACGTTTGGTTCAGCTTGTTTCATAAGGACTGGGAAATGAAAACTTAAGTTCATGGACATTCCCCGCACCCCCCCCGGCCCCGCCTCAGCCCCCCAGTTATCACTGCTTTTCCAAATTGGCTTGTTTCTTTTCTCTCTTTCCTTTCATACAGATTGTTTTAATTCTTTTTTTTTTTAAGTCATCATCTTTCCAAAGGTAGACACCATTTTATAGCTCAATATTTTTGTTTACTACTTCTCATGATTTCTTCCCTTTTTTCTTTAGCAGTGGTCAAATAATACAGCATTTTAATACATTCAGTGAGAAAAGGATGATCTAATAGACTTGGTTTATTGTTTCTCATACTGCCTTATAACGTTGTGTAATTTTATTCTATCTGTAGATTCTTATAACAGATTTAATGTGCCATGATGTAATTACACACTGCAGATCATAATCTTGGTGCTGGCTTTTTTATGATAACACAACCATATGAAAATGCCCCCCAAATAAAATTCTCTAAGGCACTGTTGTGTATCAAGGTTTCCATTAAATCCCTCCTCTCTGGCCACCACTTCTCCTAGATAGTTTTTACCAAAGCACACTTGGGCATAATCTCAGTGTGATCCTTTTTTTAAGGATTTTAGGTGAAACAACTTAATGAAGCACATTGCTGGTCTTCCTAAAATAATGCTGTGGGGCCTTGTTACTTTGTTAGTCTTGAGAGTGACAGGATACAGACCATAAATGTCTTCTCTCCTACTGTTGGAGATGTGCTTCTAAGCAACTGGCTTTGGTTTGTTTTGTTTTGAAAGTGTGACGTATGTAACTGATTCTTTTGTCTTGCTTAAATTTGCATTGGGGAATCTTCAAGTCAAAGTTGTATCCTGTATGAATTAAATACATAGATTGGACCATACCCATTTCATGGACCATCCTCAGAGCATTCCCTCTGGGTCAACTCTATTTTCCAGTTCTCAGAATCCTTTTCTCCACTTCTGATCTACTTCTCATTTGTCTTATATTCTTCTGTTGTGCTTATCTTTGCAAGTTGCTCTAAATTTGTTTTCATTACAAAAAGGACAAAGCAGTATCTGAATTTTAAAATTTGTGATACCTTTCCTTAAAAACAGTTTATTCAAACAGGCTAAAATTTGGATTGGAAACGATCAGAGACCAGGTGTAAAATAAAACTTATCTAGGGTTTCCAGAAAAGAAAGATGATATATGTAAATCGTGTGGCACCCATGGTTGCACAGGAAATACAGTACACAATCTCTCCCTATTACTACAACTTAAAAATGAACAAACCAAAAAAATCAAAATAAGCAAACCTCATTTTCATAGGTTTTAAAATCAGGAAGCAAAAAAAAGAGCATTACTCATTAATTTTTTAATGAGATAGAGAATAAAATTTAATAGTACCCTAACTAGGAAACAAACATTTCTAAAAAGATCTCTTCTTGACCAAAAGAAATATGTTTAATAGATATGAGTAAAAGTAGGGACCAAAAATATTTTATTTTTCTTAGGACTTTAAAATATATTTTCCCTTTACCTAAAAGCTTAAACACATTCAGGAAGACTTCATAGAAACTCTTAGAACTGAAAATATTTAGAAAAACCAAATTGAAAAGTTTAAAATGACAGAGGTGGAAATGAGTAGAGTAGGATTGAGATTTACTTCTTAGGGACACCTCAGGTTCACCATTAATCAGGGTAAGCAAAATTTAATATAATAGGCATGACTCCCAGAATAAATGAATTCCATTTTCACCAGTGAAATGATTGCATTTCATAATTTAGATGGATCCTTTATTAAAAAATATGTCACATGTACTTTTACTGTTAGAAAACATTTTCCCCAGTAGCAACAAATCATATACTTCATAGCCTGAAAACTCACATCAACTCCTGATATTTATACATGGATATTTCATACCTCTCATTTTCCAGAGATACGTATGAGATGTAAGAAACACAGGCCTTTATTTTTCAAGTGTTGGAAAGTGAGTTATTTCTACCAAATTAATTTTTCACCAATCGTATGACTTTTTCATTTCCTGTGTGATGAAATGGATAGAGGGACCATCCCTGTTTTATTATACTCTTCTCTCCCTGGTGGATCAGCTGGTAAAGAATCCACCTGCAATGCGGGAAACCTTGGTTCGATCCCTTAATTGGGATGAGCCCCTGGAGAAGGGAACAGCTACCCACTCCAGTACTCTTGCCTGGGAAATCCCATGGACGGAAGAGCCTGGTGGGCTGCAGTCCATGGGGTCCCGAAGAGTCGGACACGACTGAGCGACTTCACTTTCACTTTTCACTTTCATGCATTGGAGGAGGAAATGGCAACCCACTCCAGTGTTCTTGCCTGGAGAATCCCAGGGACAGTGGAGCTTGGTGGGCTGCCATCTATGGGGTCGCACAAAGTCAGACACAACTGAAGCGACTTAGCAGCAGCAGCAAGCTAGAGATAAATGTGTTTATCAATAAGAAACCTTAACCAGAGCAATTATGTAAGAAAAAGAGATAGAAGCCATCCAAATTGGAAAGGAAGATAGAAAACTATACTATAAATGACATGAACATGTATAGATAGAAAACTCAAAAAAATCCATAAGAAAGCTACTATAATTAATAAACTCAGCAAAGTTTTGATATACAAGATTAACACACAAAAATCAGGTATGCTCTTAAATACCATCAGTGAACAATCAGAAAAAGAAATCAAGGAAATAATCACATTGACAATAGCATATAAGAGGGTAAAATACATGGGAATATTTTTAACCAGGGAGGTGAAAGATTTCTACACTTAAAACTCCAAAGCATTACTGAAAGAAATTAAAGAAAACCTAAGTAAGTAGAAAGACATTTTGAGTTTATTCATTGAAAGGTTTATTATTGTCAAGATGTCAGTACTACACAGAACAATCTACAGATTCAATACAGTACCCATTAAAACTCCAGCAACTTTTTTTTTTTTGCAGAAGTATAAAATTTATCCTCAAATTAGTATGGAATTACAAGGGCACCAAAGAGCTAAAACAATCTTGATAAAGGATGGACTTGGAGAACTCACTTCCTGATTTCAAAGCTTACCACAGAGCCACAGGAAATGAAACCGTGTGGTATTGGCATGTGGATATAAGTGGAGACCAATGGATTAGAATTAAGAATCCAAATATAAACCCATACATCTATGACCAGTTGAGTTTTGACAAGTCCATTCAATAGAGAAAGAATAGTCTTTTCAATAGACGGTGGCAGGGCAACTGGATTTCTGCATACAAAGGAATGAATCTGAACTCCTACCTCATACCATGCATAAAAACTAACTCAAAATGGATCAAAGACTTCAGTATAAGAGCTAAAACCATCAAATATTTAGGGGAAATCATAGGAGTAAATCTTCATGATCTGAGATTTGGCAATGCCGTCTTAGATATGATACCAAAAGTACAAGAAACAAAAGAAAAAAAAATATAGATAAATTGGATTTTGTCAACGATGTTCATTTCACTAAGAAAATGAAATAGTGCATAACACTATGAATGCAGTGAATGCCACTGAATTGTTGTACACTCTTAAAAAATGGCTAAAATGGCAAAGTTTGTTATATATATATATTTACCACATTTTAAAATTAATAAATACAATTAATATTCCTAGAAAACTCTGAATTATATTCTTTAAATGGGTGACTTGTAAGGTGTGTCAATTGTAATTTAACAAGGTGGTTAAAAGGTATAAAATAAGCATTTACCTGAAAGTCATGTTTACTGGATGCAACATAGAGGAATTTATTTTTTGTTTTTCTTCATTGTTCATCTAAAATAATTTCAGATATCTATGATAACTACTTTCATGTTTTTAATCAACACTGAAACAATTTTGTTAGTTAATAAGCCATGAAGTCAATTCCTATGGCGGTATCCATGTGCTCACTACATTTAAATTAGAAACTTGTATCAGACTTATCCTAGTTCTCACTAACATATCTCTGTTTAGCCCCCTCAGAACACCACCTTATACAGTGCCTGCACACATTGGGTGTAGCCAGAGCTTAATAGTAATTTATGTGAATACCTGTTAAGTCAGGGGTGGAGAATGCATGTGATTCAGGGTTTCTTTTTATCTACCCTAAACTTCTAAATCAATGCCTTTCTGATTCTCAGAGGTGATTCCATTCTTTGAAACCTCAGCTCTTAAAGAGCCATCTGCCTAATAATGACAGATACAGTAAGTTAAACAGCATTTTCTAGCCTCACTCAGACTTAATATTGTAGCATACAGTGTTAGGACTTGCAGAAAACTTCATAATCAAACATTTTATGTCCCTTGTAGCAGGATTTGTCATTTTAAGTAAAATTGTTTATGTCTGAATATCAAACATATAACTGATGAAGGTGGAAAATTATATCATGGAACTTGAAATAGTAATTCTATGGAGTTGACACTTGAAATGTACTTAATTGAGGTATCTATGGGTAGTGGGTATGATTTTACTTCTTAAATAGGAAAGACATTAAAAATTAAGCCCAGCAATTCTCAGATTTTCCATATTGGGAAACAACCCTTGACCTGGGGAAAATTAAAAGTTTGAGATTGCTAATAAACATAATTTGCTCACCCCCCACTATTCATACTGTGACCCTTTCTTCTTTTATTATAGCTTCATATCCTTACACTTATGCATCCCTCTTCTTTCTATATAATCACCCACCCCAAAGGCTGGTCACTTCATTTTAATAGAAAATTATTTAAGACTTAAAATCCTTTCAGAAGAAAAGTAGCTTCTATAGCTGAAGCTATGTAATAGGGTTGGAAAATTGATCAATTTATTTGACTTCTGCTTGCCAATAGTGGTTTAGGTCATCTGGAGTCTTAGCAGTTCAAAGCCAAAAATAATCATCTCGTATCAAAATCTTTTGTGTTGCTTGTGCCTCACTTCTTTCCCACTGACAGCAAAGCCTGCCTCTTCAGTTCCTGGTTGCCTGCCCAGTCTTTGGACCATCTGCCCTGTCTGGTCTTATGGTTTGGGTTTCCTCCTGCTTTCTGATTTCATGCCTGATTTCAGCCAAGAATAATTTTTCTCAATTGTTGGTGTTTGTGGCTGTCCCATCTTTACCTAGCTCCTAATTTCCATCTTGTTTTAATCCTCAGTCTCTCCTGTACCAGCTTCTGCTTTCACATTTGACACATTTCAAAACACTGCTTCACTTCCTACCCAGTCTCAGTTTTAAGAGCAGCCCCATCATGCCCTAACTTTGCCACTTATTGAGCTTAGTGCTCTGAAAACCCAACCTTGACTGGTCTTGGAGAGAGAAAAGGCAAAGAATCAAATACCACTTATTCAATTTTCATTAATAATTATAGCAATTGTACGTTTTCAATTAGTGGTTAAGTAATTGTTCCTTCATCATTTTAAAGTATATCTGTTTTTTTCCCACAAAATAACTCACAAAAATGGCTGCTATAGTCCTCTTCATCCATAACCCAAAGGTGATCTGGTTAAGCTACTGAACATTTAAGTCAATTGCATAGAAACAGTAGAGGTCAGGAATCTTAGAAGACACTGAATCCACAGGGAGGATGTATTGCCAGCCAGACACAGTTACCCAGATTGTGCTATTGGGTTCATTAATCCTGTTACTTTTTAGAAGAGGCTCATGTGGTTTGGTAGATGCAATAAGAGGTCATACCTCTGACAACATCTTTTCAAAGAGGGAATCAGTAAGACTTACTCTTTACTCCTTTTTCTTTCAGAATTTAAAGGTACATTATTGACAAGTATTAATTGTCATTATACTCTGATTAAGCAAATATATTCATGCCTTTTGGGCTTCCCTGGTGGCCCAGACAGTAAAGAATCTACCTGCAATATGGGAGGACTGGGTTCAACCCCTGGGTTGGGAAGATCCCCTGGAGGATAGCAGGGCAACCCACTCCAGTATTCTTGCCTGAGGATTCCCATGGACAGAGGAGCATAGCAGGCTACAATCCATGGGGTCGCAAAGAGTCAGACACAACTGAGCAACTAAACATAGCACATATAATTTTTCTTCCTGGCTGCCTTCCCAAGACACTGGCAATCATCCTGGAACTGGCCTTCCATTCTCCACTGTGTGTATGTGTATATGAATGTGTGCATATGTGCAATTTTCCTTATATCTTCAATAGCGTATATTTAGTTATCTGGTTATATTTATTTTGTTACTGTGATGAGCATTTTTTTCTTCATCAGTTGTCACCAACTATGCCAAGGCTGGTTGTCTTCTATTAAGTCTATTGACTCTTAAGTAACCAAAATATAAAAAGGAATGATCATTTAGGAGCTTAGTTAATCTGAGTCAATTATGCAGATATAGACCAATATGTGAGATTACCAAGGGCATACCTCTTTATGACTCCTGAAAGGAAATACTATATAAAGTTCTCTTCAAAATGTTCCTATTTAAATTTGCTGTTTAAAATGTTAAATACTATGACTCACATGCTATGTACAGATCATTATGATAGATATTGTCATGGGAAATAGTCCTCAGACTGTGGTGGGCTTGGCACTTTTGAATCTATGGGACTTCACAGTGGTCTTTCCTTATAACCAGTTCAGCTTTACATTACATCATTCTTTCTAATGTTGTATCCTTTGTATTATTTTAGTAATATTTAAGAAATTAAGAACAGCTTTTTTATATGGTTGGGTGTATTTGGATCTAACTTTTCAGACATCACATTATGTTTGCCTTCAAAGATGTGGTGGTCTTGGTGTCCTACAAAGTAGTCTTTACTTATGGAAATGCCTTCATAAAAATAAGTACACTGGCTAGACAATGTGTCTCCCAAAGATTTCTATCAGAAAACCACCTGAAAATGTCCTGTGGTGACTTTCAATACTTACTTTCCTTTTTGTGGCCTTGTTTGCTTTAAGGAAAACTAAAAGAAGTATTAACCGTGCATTTGTTAATCCAATTTATGGGAACTGGAGCAACCCAGAGAAAACAGAGGTAAGTGGTAATGATAAACTGTCTTGTCTCAGAAGGGAAAACATAGGCACATGCACTTGCACTTTCACACACATACACACACACATAGTGTTGTCTGGACATGTTCCCATATCATGGTTAAGAGATATGTTTTAGTGGACTTATTTCTCCACCAGAGAGATGAGATGGGAAGGATTGTAATTCTCTCTAAATATGCAGTGAGAATTTTCCATTTCAGGATGGTTTCAATCTCCTTATAGACTCACTTCACTGTTAAATGGCTTCGTGGTCACTGTTCATACTGAGAGAGAGACAAGAAATCTGGAAAATATCAGTTTAACTGACAGAGTATTAGTCATCTCCTCACAGTAACTCTTCATGGACTGTTCTTCATATTTTATTCCCAAACACAAAAGGGAGAATAGCATTCTGTGCTCTCTTTCAATTCTGGTGTGGGCTGTGAGGTCTATTACCTGATTATTTAGACAGAGAAAGGAGAAACTGAAGTGTGTTACATCTTTCTTGGCCTTTTTAACGGCTACTCCTTATGAGTGCAATATGAAATAGGCTGGAGAGAAAATGTCAAGTAAAATCTCTCTCATCCCTTTCTTAAGTATGTAATATGAGCATCCATATGGGTATAAAACAGGATTGGCCATCACACATCACTTCTGTGTGAAAGCTTCCTTACATCTGATTTTAGAAATATTGTATCAAATTAATTCTCTTGTCAAAGTGAGCATATGTTAGAAAACCAGTCTTTATTTTTAATGAAAATCAGTTATAAACAGTTACTACTGTTACTAAAAATAAGTAGCAGAGGTTCCAGATTAGATGGTTTCTAGTATATTTGAGTTATGTGGTCAAAGTCTAATAAAACACTTGACTTTTTTTATTTCTGTTACCTGATAACTTGGGCTTCCCTTGTGGCTCAGCTAGTAAAGAATCTAGCCTGCAATATGGGAAACCTAGGTTCAATCCCTGGGTTGGGAAGATCCCCTGGAGAAGGGAAAGGCTACCCACTCCAGTATTCTGGCCTGGAGAATTCCATGGACTCTATAGTCCATGGTGTTGCAGAGTCGGACACGACTGAGCCACTTGCACTTTACCTGATAACTTAGAAGAGGAAGGGAGAAGTTAAGGGCATTACATCTTCATTAATGACATAACATACACTTTGTATGTGATTATGTTAGAAATGAAAATAAGTAAGTTATACCTAAGAATACAGAATTAACTTGATTTCAAGTCAATTAAGTCACAGAGTAAAAATGAAAACATAGTTCTACTTAATGGATAATATTAATAAATAAATAAGAAACAAAAGTAATGTATCTTCTTGACAAAGTAGGAAGGTGTAACATAAACCTATTTTCACTTTTACTAAAGAAAAGAAAATTTAACCAGTTTAGTCTTTAGCTTAGTTTAACTTTTAGAATCTGAAAGTTACAAAGGATGTCAGGAAATAAAATGTTTTAAGTTTGACATTTTTATATTAATCATTCCTCTTTCATGTTGTTTCTTTACATTAAGAATGGCTAGAGAAGAAATCCTGTCATAGCTCTCAACTTTTGTTGCTGTTTTGATTTCTGTTGTTTCAGAAACAAATAACTTTGTGTTAATTAAACTAAGTGTCACCTTTCCTGACATAACAGAGAAATAGACTTCTCAGAAAATACTCTTCTGAACATTCTTAGAGAAAGTTCTCATATTCTGATATACAAATTTAGAAGACAGTATATTGAAAACCACCTACCCATCAGCCAGCATCTACAATGATCAACCCATGGTCATTCTTGTTTCACCTCTGCTGCCACCCGTTTCCTCCACCCACCAGAATGGTGGTGATGTTTTTTAAAATAGACTTCATTTTCTTTGAGAAGTTTCAGGTTCAGGACAGAAGGTACACAGATTTTCCATATATCCTGTGTCCCCACACATACATAGCCTTTCCCATTATCAACATCTCCAACAAGAGTGGTACATTTCTTACAACTGATGAACCTACATTGACATGTTATTATTACCCAGAGTCCATAATTTACATTACAATTCACTCTTTGTGTCAACCAGAGTGTTTTTAAGCAAATTCCAGTATCATTTAATTTTACCTGTAAAGACTTCAGTTATACTAGGATAAATATATTTTAAAAAACATATAACCACAATATCACTTGCAAACATTTAACAGTAATTCCGTGACACAATCAAAGATTCCATCAGTGTTCAACCTATCCCATTTGTCTCATAATTAAGTGTGTCTGGAGGGTTTGTACTTTGTTGTTGTTGCTATATTTTTAAAATCAGGATCCATATAATTTATGTGCATTCAAATTGTTAGACATGTCTCTAGTCTCTTTTAATCTCTAGATTTCATTTTCTATTTTCCCCTTGCAATTTATTTGTTGAGGAAATCATGTTGGTTGTCCTATACAACTTTCCATGTTTTAGATTTTCTAATATATACTGCAAAATATAATTCTCCCAGATGAAAGCTGTTGGCTGTTGTTTTTTGTAAATATTTTTGCTTAGTTTTATTTAACCTAACTATAATCAAAGCAACAGATGTAAAAACAGTGCCATAGAAAGAGGCAGTCAAGATCCTGGCCACTGCATTCCCCCATCTCACCAGAGGTGAGGATGAGGCAGTGGCTTCTTTGCTCAGAGAGGATGCTGGGCACACACCAAGAAGAGGCCCATGTCAATGATTCAGGCAGTATGGACTGGAGGTGTTGAAGTAGGAGTTGGGGATGCACTTGTTATTACTCCAGTGAAAATTCATTAAAAACTCACTGCATTATGCATGATCTGGAAACGTCTCTTATTTTAACATTTAAAATCATAACCTTTCAATGTGTTTTTCTTTAGAGTTCTATATACTCCTTCTCAAACCCATTATATGACACAATATCAGGAAGACTGGAGACTATATCTAATCATCTCAAATAGTGCCATCAAGATCATCAAGATTGGGACTTCCCTGGTGGTCCAGTGGCTAATAGTCTGCTCTTCCTCTGCAGAGGGCACAGGTTTGATCCCTGGTCGGGGAACTAAGATCCCACATGCTGCATGGCATGACAAAAGAAGACAAAAAGATCAAATATGATCTCATATCCAGTCTGTGAAATCTGATAGAAACTCATCTTATTCAATAGTAAAACTAGAAGGGATTTGGAATACCACTCTAATTATTACATTTACAAATAAATTTTCTTGTAGAATATGTTGAATGTTTTCATGGAATCTGAATAAGAACTTTATTATATATCTGAATATTTTAATAAAATGTCCCTAAGTTTCTTGTTTTCTTTTGACTTTATTATAGTTATTTTTTTAAGGATGAATCAAATTGTTTCAGACCCTGAATATAGAGAAGTTTTAAGATGCTTATTTATATTCCATTGAGCTTAGAAATAAAGTTGAACTGACTACAAACCAGCAGGAGTGGGTGGACAAATATAGTAATCCTTATCAACATAACTGTGAATAAAAGGTATTTCTGCATTTGGGGGGAAAAAATGTGATAAATTATCATCCTGAACTTGCCTTCATTCAAATCATCATTTAACATCTATCTTTACATAGATATAAAAATAATGCTAAAATATATGTTAAGAAGCTTTGTTTTTCTGAAAAGAATAGAGAACCCAGAAATAAACCCACACACTTATGGTCAATTAATCTGCAACAAAGGAAGCACAAATATACAATGAGGAACAGTCAGTCTCTTCTGTAAGTGCTTCTGGGAAAACTGAACAACTGCTTATAAAAGAATTGACTTAGAACATCTTCTCACACCATATAAAAAAATAAACTCAAAATGGATTAAAGAACTAAATGTAAGACCTGAAACCATAAAACTCCTTGTAGAGAACACAGGCAAGCATATGTAAATCATAGCAATATTTTTTGATCTGTCTCATAAAGCAAAAGAAACAAAGGCAAAAATAAACAAATGGAACCTAATTAAACTTAAAAACTTTTGCACAACAAAGGAAACCACTGACAGAATGAGAAGACAATCTACTGAATGGTAAAAAAATATTTGCAAATGGCATAACCAATAAGGGGTTAATATCAAAAAAATATAAACAGTTCATACAACTCAATATCAAAAACACAAACACCCTGATTTAAAAAGCAGGCAAAAGACCTGAATAGACATTCTTCCAAAGAAGAATACAGATGGCCAACAGGAACATGAAGAGTGCTCAATATCAGTAATCATCAGAGAAATGCACATGGAAACCCCAATGAGACATCACGTCACACCCATCAAAATGGCTATCATCAAAAAGTCTACAAATAACAAATGTTGGCAAGGATGTGTAGAAAAGGAACCCTAATGCACTGTTGGTAGGAATGTATAAATTGGTACAGTCACTATGGAAAACTCTATGGGGGTTCCTCAAAAAACTAAAACTGGAACTACCATATGGTCCAGTGAGCCCACTCCTGAGTCCAAAGAAAATGAAAACACTAATTTGAAACTTAGTGTTTCATAGGTACCCCAGCATTCATAGCAGCATTATTTATAATAGCTAAGATATGGAAGCAACCTAAGTGTCCATCAACAGATGAGTGGATAAAGAAGATACGAGGTGTGAATATGTGTGTATATATGTATATATATATATATATACATATACATATGTATATATATAAAGTAATATATATATATATTACTTAGCCCCCAAAAAATGAGATTCTACATTTGCAACAATGTGGATGGAGGGTATTATGCTTAGTGAAATAAGTCAGACAAATATTCTATGTTATCACTTATATGTGGAATCTAAAAAATAAGACAAACCAATGAATATAACAGCAACAGCAACAACAACAACAAAAAAACCCTCACAACAACAAAAACAAAAAACCCTCATAGGTAGAAAGAACAAACTAGTGGTTTCCAGTGAGGGAGAGCAAAGAAGGGAGGGGTAAGAAGAGGGTGGGGGATTAAGAGATACAAACTACTATCCATGACATAAATAAGCAACAAGGATGCACAGCACAAGGAAATATAGCCAATATTTTATAATAGCTTAAATGGAGTATCATCTATAAAATATTGGTGTTTTTTTTTAATGACATTTTGGGCTGTAAGTAACTGAAAACTTGCCTACTGAAATGGCTTAAATAATGTGGCGATTTTTATCCAACAAATCAGGAAATTGGGAACTAGGGCATCTCTCTGCTTTGTTATTCTTTCAACATTTTATTTTAAATTTATTTATTTTTGGCTGTGCTAGGTCTTCATTGCTGCATGCAGTCTTTCTCTAGTTGCGGTAAGCAGGGGCTACTCTCTAGGTGTACTACAATAGCCTCTCACTGAAGTGGCTTCTCTTGTTGCGGAGCACGGGCTCTAGGCTCATGGGCTTCAGTAATTGCAGTATGTGGTTCAGTAGTTCTTGTGACAGCTCTATGGCTTCAGCTAGGATTCTCGTTCACAAGTTTCAATTCTCAGGCTATGTTTGGGACATTTCTGAGCCCCATGTAAATTTCACTACCAACATAGTGCCCTTTGTGAGTGTACACAGTGGAAATATTACTTTTCATTAAACTTACAATAAAGTTAATCTCAGATTTTTTCGAAATTAATTTTTTGAACCCCATAAACTGCGTTCTAGTTTTGCTCTCTATGAATATCTTTTTCTAAGTGCTGCTTTCCAATTTAACACCAAAATTTCTGATCTTAGGAAAAAAATCATACAGGAGAGGATCAGCTGCCATTCTTATTGTTGAATTGTTGTTGTTTACTGTCTGATTCATGGCATTGTGGGACACATGCATTTTTGGAAATTGCATTTATTTTAGCTTAAAAATATCCAGATATATTCAGTATTTTTATCTAACTTCCTAAAGAAGCAGTGAATTAAAATTCAGGTATAGTTTTAGTAAAGGTCTCAAAGCTACTACATGAAAAATATAGGGAAAGTGCAAAAGAGATAATAAAAATGACTGTCCAATTTAAATTGGCTTGTTTCTTTGGAGTATCGAGGAAACTCCTAACATATGTAGCTTCTGATTGAGACTAATGACAGAGACTAGAAAATCTACAGAGACTAGAAATTAAGATATTCTTAAAAGTGTTTAAAACTTTCTTCAGGAGCAAGTTAAACACACTTTAAAATGTATAAGTCAAATATTTGTGAGGTCCTAACAAATACATGGAGAAGGAAATGGCAACCCACTCAAGTATTCTTGCCTGGAAAATCCCATGGAAGGAGGAACCTGGTGGGCTACAGTCTGGGGTCACGAAAGAGTTGGACACGACTGAGCGACTTCACTTTCACTTTTCACTTTCATGCATTGGAGAAGGAAATGGCAACCCACTCCAGTGTTCTTGCCTGGAGAATCCCAGGGATGGGGGAGCCTGGTGGGCTGCTGTCTATGGGGTTGCAGAGTCAGACACAACTAAAGCAACTTAGCAGCAGCAGCAACAACAAATACATATGCAGTTCTGTGGAGCTAAAAGAATGAAACTGATTTTTCTTATCCAGTAAGTAGACAAGGTAGAAATGTTTATGTTGTTTTCATAATCTAATGCAAGCTTTAGAAATAAAAATGTTATTTTTATTTGCATACTTCTTCCTCTGAAAACTTTCTGATATATGTCCAAATTTGCATCATTGTCATTTTTAAAAGAAGCAAAGAAAGCAAAAAAAAAAAAATAGAGGGACAACAGGAAGTATAGAGAGCCCACAAATTATGTAACTCAGCTTTAAATCATCTAAAATTTCACACAGGACAGAGAATCTGTTGAAAGTATTTTTTTTTTTAAGCTGGTAGATGTCAGGAGAAGATACCAATGAGTAGTGCTAATAGATTCTTAGGACTTTGAATGCACACATATTTAAGACAACATCTTATTGTTAATTGGATTCATGAGACCAACCTGCTCTTTCCAAAATATACTTTAAGCATATTAATAACAATAGCAACATTAATAACAAACTGATAAGTACTAATCATCTGCCATCCGTTCTTATTTTATGTGTTTTAAAATCACAAACATGGAAATAATGTGTATATTATATTAGCCACATGTGGATATTTAATATGAAATTTAAATTAGCCACAATTAAATGCAAATGTGTGCCTTTTGTTGTACTAGCCATGTTCCAAGTGCTCAATAGCCACATGTGGCCTGTGACAATTGTATTGGTCAACATAGAGTACATTTCCATCATCCCATGAAGTTCTCTCCAACAGTTCTCTCTAAGCCACTGCTTAGAACAACGTTGAAATATTTTCCTATAAATAGCACAGCAGTAATCTCTATAAATCTAATAAACACTGAAAATATTTCCCAGTATATGTATTTTAACTAGAATCAGCCAGATTTTAGCATAATGATAAGTTATAAATAAGACAAAGCATGTTTAGCTGTAAGCAAACTACCAAATATATGTGATAAAGTAGCATATTTTAACAGTGTTTTCTTGGCATGTAACATATTATACCCATATCATCTTTGCCTATTTTTTCCACATTTACAGGCATTTTGAAAAAATCATGTAAGAATTTGCTTTTCCCTTTTCATCTTCTTGACTGTCAGTCATTTTTCACATTTGTCACACTGAGAACTGAAGATTCATGAATCCTTTAAATAATAACTGCCTTGTATTTTTCATTTAAGGGCATGTACCTTAGGCAAACCAACTACTATATTCATGGCAATGTCTTTCACAATAAGTAGTCTTAAACTTTATTCTTAAAAATAAACACCAGGGAAAATCCATAAAAGGACTTTGAGTTTGTTTTCCAAAAAGTCTTTTAAAAAATAAGATTTCAAGTATATATTTCACTGTGAACAATGAAAGCTTTGTGAGTCTCTTCTCTGGCTGCCACGGGTTTTATTTTATTTTATTTTTTTTAATTTATTTATTTATTTTTTTCAGTGGGTTTTGTCATACATTGACATGAATCAGCAATAGATTTACGCGTATTCCCCATCCCGATCCCCCCTCCCACCTCCCTCTCCACCCGATTCCTCTGGGTCTTCCCAGTGCACCAGGTTCGAGCACTTGTCTCATGCATCCCACCTGGGCTCGTGACCTGTTTCACCATAGATAATATACATGCTGTTCTTTCGCAACATCCCACCCTCACCTTCTCCCACAGAGTTCAAAAGTCTGTTCTGTACTTCTGTGTCTCTTTTTCTGTTTTGCATATAGGGTTGTCGTTACCATCTTTCTAAATTCCATATATATGTGTTAGTATGCTGTAATGTTCTTTATCTTTCTGGCTTACTTCACTCTGTATAATGGGCTCCAGTTTCATCCATCTCATTAGAACTGGTTCAAATGAATTCTTTTTAACGGCTGAGTAATATTCCATGGTGTATATGTACCACAGCTTCTTTATCCATTCATTTGCTGTTGGGCATCTAGGTTGCTTCCATGTCCTGGCTATTATAAACAGTGCTGCGATGAACATTGGGGTGCACGTGTCTCTTTCAGATCTGGTTTCCTCAGTGTGTATGCCCAGAAGTGGGATTGCTGGGTCATATGGCAGTTCTATTTCCAGTTTTTTAAGAAATCTCCACACTGTTTTCCATAGCGGCTGTACTAGTTTGCATTCCCACCAACAGTGTAAGAGGGTTCCCCTTTCTCCACACCCTCTCCAGCATTTATTGCTTGTAGACTTTTGGATAGCAGCCATCCTGACTGGCGTGTAATGGTACCTCATTGTGGTTTGATTTGCATTTCTCTGATAATGAGTGATGTTGAGCATCTTTTCATGTGTTTGTTAGCCATCTGTATGTCTTCTTTGGAGAAATGTCTGTTTAGTTCTTTGGCCCATTTTTTTTTTTTTTCTTTATTTTTCTGGAATTGAGCTTCAGGTTGCTTGTATATTTTTGAGATTAATCCTTTGTCTGTTTCTTCATTTGCTATTATTTTCTCCCAATCTGAGGGCTGTCTTTTCACCTTACTTATAGTTTCCTTTGTAGTGCAAAAGCTTGCCACGGGTTTTAGTTGTGGCCCGAGAGATCTTTTACATGCGGCATGCAGACTCTTAGTTGTATCACGTGGCTTCTATTTCCCTGACTAGGGATTGAACTCAGGCCCCCTGCACTGGGAGCCACTGGACTACCAGGGAAGTCTTGCTTTGTGAGTCCTAATGTTACTCTGCTTTTTTTTTTTTTTTTTTATCAACTTGCAAAATGCTTGGAGTTTCATTGCTGGTGTGTCTAGAAAACCATCACAAGGGTTCAATCTCTAAAATAAGTAATCATCAAATTCCAGAACTTACTCTTTAAATAATTAGAAGTGGAAAAGCACTACTTTCTACAAGCACCCACTTTGTGAAATTTCAGTAAAACTGGTTACATGCCATATCTTGAATTAAAGAACTCTATAACTATGAATCAGTTAAGTATGCAAATAAATAAAAGCATAAATGAGTGATTATGATACTTCAGGATCCACTCAAAAATTCAAAGATACATGTCATTAAACATTCTGAGAAATAAAGAGCACATTTTCTTCTCTAGAATATGGAAGCAATAATAAAGAGGTTTTTATTTTTCTAAATTTAAAAACATTTATTTATGTAGGCCTGGTTCTAGCCACTTTCAAGACAGCTTCCTTAGAGTTTTGTAATATTTGCCTAAAGCTGTGTTACTAAGAAATCACCTGAGGAAATTAGCATAATATCTGCAGTCAATATTTAATTTGGAGCCAATGAAAAAAATGCCAGCATAAGAGATCAAGAATAGAAAACTGTCTCTCCCTAGCTTTTTTTTTTTTTTCCTGTTAACTGTTTATTAGTGATCCCAGTGAGAAAATAAGGCATTGTTGTTGGTGGTCAGTTGCTAAAGTGTGTCCTATTCTTTGCAACCCCATGACTGTAGCACACCAGGCTTTCCTGTCCTTGACTATCTCCTGGATCTTGCTCAAACTCATGTCTATTGAGTCAGTGATGCTATCTAATCATCTCATCCAGTGTCGCCCCTTCTCCTTTTGAATTCAATCTTTCCCAGCATCAGGGTCTGTTTCAGTGAGTCAGCTCTTTGCATCAGGTAGTCAAAGTACTGGAGCTTCAGCTTCAGCATCAGTGATTCCAATGAGTAATCAGAGTTGATTTCCTTTAAGATTCACTGCTTTGACCTTCTTGCAGTCCAAGGGACTCTCAAGAGTCTTCTCCAGCACCACAATTGGAACACATCAGTTCTTCAGTGCTCAGCCTTCTTTATGGTCCATCTCTCATGTCTGTACATGACTACTGGAAAAACTATAGCTTTGACTATACAGACATTTGTTGGCAAGTGATGTCTCTGCTTTTGAATATGCTGTCTAGGTTTGTTATAGCTTTCCTTCCAAGGAGCAAGCATCTTTTAATTTCATGGCTGCAGTGCCGTCCACAGTGGTTTTGGAGCCCAAGAAAAGAAAATCTATCACTATTTCCACTTTCCCCCCTTCTATTTGCCATGAAGTGATGGAACCGGATGCCATAATCTTAGTTTTTTGAATGTTGAGTTTTAAGTCAGCTTTTTCATTCTCCTCTTTAACCCTCATCAAGAAGCTCTTTAGTTCCTATTCACTTTCTGCCATTAGAGTGGTATCATCTGCATATCTGAGATTATTGGTATTTCTTCAGGCAATCTTGATTCCAGCTTGTGCTTCATCCAGCCTGGCATTTCGTATGATGTACTCTGTATATAAGTTAAATAAGCAGGGTGACAATATACATACATATGACAATATGTCATACTCCTTTCCCAATTTCAAACCAGTCCGTGGTTCCATGTCCGGTTCTGTCTGGTTCTAACCTGGATACAAATTACTCAGGAGAGAGGTAATGTGATCTGGTATTCCCATCTCTTTAAGAATTTCCACAGTTTGTTGTGATCCACACAAAGGGTTTAGCATAGTCAAGGAAGCAGTAGATGTTTTTCTGAAATTCCCTTGCTTTCTCTAGGATCCAATGAATGTTGGCAATTTGATCTCTAGTTCCTCTGCCTTTTTCAAACCTAGCTTATACATCTGGAAATTCTCGGTTCATGTACTTCTGAAGACGAGCTTGAAGAATTTTGAGCATTATGTTGCTAGCATGTGAAATGAGTGCAGTTGTGTGGTAGTCTGAACATTCTTTGGCGTTGCCCTTCTTTCGGATTGGAATGAAAACTGACCTTTTCCAGTACCATGGCCATTGCTGTGTTTTCCAAATTTGCTGGCATATTGAGTACAGCATTTTCACAGCATCATCTTTTAGGATTTGAAATAGCTAAGCTGGAATTCCATCACCTCCACTAGCTTTGTTCATAGTAATGCTTTCTAAAACCCATTTGACTTCACCTTCCAGTTTTGTTTTTTTTTTTTTGCTGCTTTTATTTATTTATTTATTTTCATTTATTTTTATTAGTTGGAGGCTAATTACTTTACAATATTGTAATGGTTTTTGCCATACATTGACATGAATTAGCCATGGATTTACACGTATTCCCCATCCCGATCCCCGCTCCCACCTCCCTCTCTACCCGATCCCTCTGGGTCTTCCCAGTGCACCAGGCCCAAGCACTTGTCTCATGCATCCCACCTGGGCTGGTGATCTGTTTCACCCTGCATAATATACATGTTTCGATGCTGTTCTCTCAAAACATCCCACCCTCGCCTTCTCCCACAGAGTCCAAAAGTCTGTTCTGTACATCTGTGTCTCTTTTTCTGTTTTGCATATAGGGTTATCATTACCATCTTTCTAAATTCCATATGTATGTGTTAGTATACTGTAATGGTCTTTAACTTTCTGGCTTACTTCACTCTGTATAAGGGGCTCCAGTTTCATCCATCTCATTAGAACTGATTCTAATGAATTCTTTTTAATGGCTGAGTAATATTCCATGGTGTATATGTACCACAGCTTCCTGATCCATTCGTCTGCTGATGGGCATCTAGGTTGCTTCCATGTCCTGGCTATTATAAACAGTGCTGTGATGAACACTGGGGTGCACGTGTCTCTTTCAGATCTGGTTTCCTCGGTGTGTATGCCCAGGAGTGGTATTGCTGGGTCATATGGCAGTTCTATTTCCAGTTTTTTAAGAAATCTCCACACTGTTCTCCATAGTGGCTGTACTAGTTTGCATTCCCACCAACAGTGTAAGAGGGTTCCCTTTTCTCCACACCCTCTCCAGCATTTATTGCTTGTAGACTTTTGGATAGCAGCCATCCTGACTGGCGTGTAATGGTACCTCATTGTGGTTTTGATTTGCATTTCTCTGATAATGAGTGATGTTGAGCATCTTTTCATGTGTTTGTTAGCCATCTGTATTCTTCTTTGGAGAAATGTCTGTTTAGTTCTTTGGCCCATTTTTTGATTGGGTCATTTATTTTTCTGGAATTGAGCTGCAGGAGTTGCTTGCATGTTTTTGAGATTAATCTTTGTCTGTTGCTTCATTTGCTATTATTTTCTCCCAATCTGAGGGCTGTCTTTTCACCTTACTTATATTCCTTTGTTGTGCACAAGCTATTTAAGTTCATGAGGTCCCATTTGTTAGTTTTGTTCTATTTCCAATATTCTGGGAGGTGGTTCATAGAGGATCTTGCTGTGATTTATATCAGAGAGTGTTTTGCCTACGTTCTCCTCTAGGAGTTTTATAGTTTCTGGTCTTACATTTAGATCTTTAATCCATTTTGAGTTTATTTTTTGTGTATGGTGTTAGAAAGTGTTCTAGTTTCATTCTTTTACAAGTGGTTGACCAGTTTTCCCAGCACCACTTGTTAAAGAGGTTGTCTTTTTTCCATTGTATATCCTTGCCTCCTTTGTCAAAGATAAGTGTCCATAGGTTCGTGGATTTATCTCTGGGCTTTCTATTCTGTTCCATTGATATATATTTCTGTCTTTGTGCCAGTACCATACTGTCTTGATGACTGTGGCTTTGTAGTAGAGTCTGAAGTCAGGCAAGTTGATTCCTCCAGTTCCATTCTTCTTTCTCAAGATTACTTTGGCTATTCGAGGTTTTTTGTATTTCCATACAAATTGTGAAATTATTTGGTCTAGTTCTGTGAAAAATACCGTTGGTAGCTTGATAGGGATTGCATTGAATCTATAGATTGCTTTGTGTAGAATAGCCATTTTGACAACATTGATTCTTCCAACCCATGAACACGGTATGTTTCTCCATCTATTTGTGTCCTCTTTGATTTGTTTCATCAGTGTTTTATAGTTTTCTATGTATAGGTCTTTTGTTTCTTTAGGTAGATATACTCCTAAGTATTTTATTCTTTTTGTTGCAGATGGTTTATTGCTTAACCACTTATTTCACCTCTTTCTGTTTTTTCAATTGTTCAGTGTATAGGAATGCAGGGATTTCTGTGTGTTAATTTTATTCTGAACTTTCTATATTCATTGATTAACTCTAGTAATTTTCTGGTAGAGTCTTAGGGTTTTCTATGTAGAGGATCATGTCATCTGCAAACAGCAAGAGTTTCACTTCTTCTTTTCCTATCTGGATTCCTTTTACTTCTTTTTCTGCTCTGATTGCTGTGGCCAAAACTTCCAAAACTATGTTGAATAGTAGTGGTCATAGTGGGCACCCCTGTCTTGTTCCTGATTTAAGGGGAAATGCTTTCAATTTTTCCCCATTGAGGGTGATGCTTGCTGTGGGTTTGTCATATATAGCTTTTATTATGTTGAGGTATGTTCCTTCTATTCCTGCTTTCTGGAGAGTTTTAATCATAAATGGGTGTTGAATTTCGTCAAAGGCTTTTTCTGCTTCTATTGATATAATCATATGGTTTTTATTTTTCAATTTGTTAATGTGATGTATTACATTGACTGACTTGCAGATATTAAAGAGTCCTTGCATTCCTGGGATAAAGCCCACTTGGTCATGGTGTATGATTTTTTTAATATGTTGTTGGATTCTATTTGCTAGAATTTTGTTAAGGATTTTTGCATCTATGTTCATCAGTGATATTGGCCTGTAGTTTTCTTTTTTTGTGGCATCTTTGTCTGGTTTTGGAATTAGGGTGATGGTGAGCTCATAGAATGAGTTTGGAAGTTTACCTTCATCTGCAATTTTCTGGAAGAGTTTGAGTAAGATAGGTGTTAGCACTTCTCTAAATTTTTGGTAGAATTCAGCTGTGAAGCCATCTGGTCCTGGGCTTTTGTTTGCTGGAAGATTTCTGATTACAGTTTCGATTTCCTTGCTTGTGATGGGTCTGTTAAGATCTTCTATTTCTTCCTGGTTCAGTTTTGGAAAGTTATATACTTTTCTAAGAATTTGTCCATTCTTCCAAGTTGTCCATTTTATTGGCAAATGAGCTGCTGTAGTAGTCTCTTATGATCCTTTGTATTTCAGTGTTGTCTGTTGTGATCTCTCCATTTTCATTTCTAATTTTGTTAATTTGGCTCTTCTCCCTTTGTTTCTTAATGAGTCTTGCTAATGGTTTGTCAATTTTGTTTATTTTTTCAAAAAACCAGCTTTTAGCTTTGTTTATTTTTGCCATGGTCTCTTTAGTTTCTTTTGCATTTATTTCTGCCCTAATTTTTAAGATTTCTTTCCTTCTACTAACCCTGGGGTTCTTCATTTCTTCCTTCTCTAGTTGCTTTAGGTGTAGAGTTAGCTTATTTATTTGACTTTTTTCTTATTTCTTGAGGTAAGCTTGTACTGCTATGAACCTTCCCCTTACCACTGCTTTTACAGTGTCCCATAGGTTTTGGCTTGTTGTGTTTTCATTTTCATTCATTTCTATGCATATTTTGATTTCTTTTTTGAGTTCTTCTATGACTTGTTGGTTATTCAGAAGCGTGTTATTTAACCTCCATATGTTTGAATTTTTAATAATTTTTTTCCTGTAATTGAGATCTAATCTTACTGCACTGTGGTCAGAAAAGATGACTGGAATGATTTCAATTTTTTTGAATTTTCCAAGACCAGATTTATGGCCCAGGATGTGATCTATTCTGGAGAATGTTCCGTGTGCACTTGAGAAAAAGGTGAAGTTGATTGTTTTGGGGTGAAATGTCCTATAGATATCAATTAAGTCTAGCTGGTCCATTGTGTCATTTAAAGTTTGTGTTTCCTTGTTAATTTTCTGTTTAGTTGATCTGTCCATAGTTGTGACTGGGGTATTAAAGTCTCCCACTATTATTGTGTTACTATTAATTTCCTCTTTCATACTCGTTAGCATTTGCCGTACATATTGCGGTGCTCCTATGTTGGGTGCATATATATTTATAATTGTTATATCTTCTTCTTGGATTGATCCTTTGATCATTATGTAGTGTCCTTATTTGTCTCTTTTCACAGCCTTTATTTGAAAGTCTATTTTATCTGATATGAGTATTGCGACTCCTGCTTTCTTTTGGTCTCCGCTTGCGTGAAATATTTTTTTCCAGCCCTTCACTTTTAGTCTGTATGTGTCCCTTGTTTTGAGGTGGGTCTCTTATAGACAGCATATATAGGGGTCTTGTTTTTGTATCCATTCAGCCAGTCTTTGTCTTTTGGTTGGGGCATTCAACCCATTTACATTTAAGGTAATTATTGATAGGTGTGGTCCCATTGCCATTTACTTTGTTGTTTTGGGTTCACATTTATACAACCTTTCTGTGTTTCCTGTCTAGAGAAGATCCTTTAGCATTTGTTGAAGAGCTGGTTTGGTGGTGCTGAATTCTCTCAGCTTTTACTTGTCTGTAAAGCTTTTGAATTCTCCTTCATATCTGAATGAGATCCTTGCTGGGTACAGTAATCTAGGTTGTAGGTTATTCTCTTTCATTACTTTAAGTATGTCCTGCCATTCCCTTCTGGCCTGAAGAGTTTCTATTGATAGATCAGCTGTTATCCTTATGGGAATCCCTTTGTGTGTTATTTGTTGTTTCTCCCTTGCTGCTTTTAATATTTGTTCTTTGTGTTTGATATTTGTTAATTTGATTAATATGTGTCTTGGGGTGTTTTGCCTTGGGTTTATCCTGTTTGGGACTCTCTGGGTTTCTTGGACTTGGGTGACTATTTCCTTCCCCATTTTAGGGAAGTTTTCAGCTATTATCTCCTCGAGTATTTTCTCATGGCCTTTCTTTTTGTCTTCTTCTTCTGGGACTCCTAGGATTCGAATGTTGGGGCGTTTCACATTGTCCCAGAGGTCCCTGAGGTTGTCCTCATTTCTTTTGATTCTTTTTTCTTTTTTCCTGTCTGCTTCATTTATTTCCACCATTTTATCCTCTACCTCACTTATCCTATCTTCTGTCTCCGTTATTCTACTGTTGGTTCCCTCCAGAGTGTTTTTGATCTCATTTATTGCATTATTCATTTTTTTTTCTTTTTCTTTTTTTTTTTTTGGTGCATTATTCATTTTTAATTGACTCTTTTTTATTTCTTCTAGGTCCTTATTAAACATTTCTTGCATCTTCTCAATCTTTGTCTCCAGGCTATTTATCTGTAACTCCATTTTGTTTTCAAGATTTTGGATCATTTTTATTATTATTATTCTAAATTCTTTTTCAGGTAGATTCCCTATCTCCTCCTCTTTTGTTTGACTTGGTGGGCATTTTTCATGTTCCTTTACCTGTTGGGTATTTCTCTGCCTTTTCATCTTGTTTCGATTGCTGTGTCTGGAGTGGGCTTTCTGTATTCTGGAGGTCTGTGTTTCCTTTTTATTGTGGAGGTTCCACCCAGTGGATGGGGTTGGACGATTGGATTATCAAGGTTTCCTGGTTAGGGAAGCTTGTGTCGGTGTTCTGGTGTGTCGAACTGGATTTCTTCTCTCTGGAGTGCAATGGAGTTTCCAGTAATGAGTTTTGAGATGGGTCTATGTGTTAGGTGTGACTTTGGGCAGCCTGTATGTTGACGCTCAGGGCTATGTTCCTGCGTTGCTGGAGAATTTGCGTGGTATTTCTTGCTCTGAAACTTATTGGCTCTTGGGTGGTGGTTGGTTTCAGTGTAGGTATGGAGGCTTTTGTATAGTCTCTCATTACTTAATGTTCCGTGTAGTCAGTAGTTTTCTGGTGTTCTCTGGTTTGGGGCTTAAGTCTCCTGCCTCTGGATTTCAGTTTTATTCTTCCAGTAGCCCCAAGACTTCTCCAACTATACAGCACTGATAATAAAACTTCTAGGTTAATGGTGAAAAAATTCTCCACCGTGAGGGACACCCAGAGAGGTTCACAGAGTTACATGAAAAAGAGGAGATGGAGGAGGGAGATAGAGATGAGCAGGAGGAGAAAAAGGGGGACTCAAGAGGAGAGAGACAGATCTACGCAGTTCTGTGTTCCCAAACTGTTCTCCGTAGCCCAGTCACCCACAAAGAGTCACAGAATTGGACTGGGAAGAGAAGGGGAAAGGAGGAAATAGAGGTGTTCTGAGGTAGAAAACGGAGAATCAAAAGTGGGAGAGAGTAATCAACACACTCCTGAATAAAAATGGGAACTGAATATTTGATTCTTAAATGTCCAAAATTTATATCACATACTGAAAAACAAAGATTAAAAATCTAGAGTAGAGGTTAGACTCTTAAAAATACAATATTAAAAACAAAAACACAAAAAATTTTAGAAATATATATGAAGTTTGGTTTTAAAATAGGGCTTCTCTCTCTTTTTCTTTTTTTTGCAAGGTTATAGTGAAAGGAAAATTAAGGAGTAGTAGAGGAGTAATAGAGGACTTTAAAAGAAAATAAGAGAAAAAAAAGAAACAAGAAAAAAAATTTTTTTTCCTAATTAAAAGAATCGTAAAAATATATGAAAATGAAAGTTAAGGAGTAATGGGGGAGTAATAGGGAATTTTAAAAGAAAATAAAAGAGAAAAAATAGAAAAGAAAAGAAAAAAATTTTTTAATAAAAAAAAAAAAAAGGTAAAAATATATCTAGGAACTTCTCTGGAGCTGTTGCGGTCAGTGTGGGTTCGGTTCAGTTTCAGATAGCTCCTCGTTCCAGCTTACACTTCTCAATATCTATAGCCCCCTTCTGGTGTACTCGGTGTTACCTACAGGGATTTTAATCTGTTGCACCAGTCCCTTCTGAAGCGGTTCTCTTTGTTTATTTGGCTTCTGTTTGCCGGTCTCTTCAGTGTCTAATTTCCGCCCTGACACAGGCGGGCGGAGGTGGACTCTTGTTCAGGTTTGCTAGTTCAGTTGTGCTGCGGGGAGGGAGGGGCGCTGCAGGCAGATATCGCTGTGTGTGGGGAGCACTCACAGTGTTCTGGCCACACTGGGTTTGCCCCCCAGCTCACGGGTGTGTGTGTTTTCCCCGTCTACGCTGCGCAGGCTCCCAGCTGCTCTATATGGAGCGTGCCCTGCGTTGCGTGCAGTTCCAGTTTTTGGGTACTCTACAAAAGCGCGGACTCAGTTGTGCCTGCGTTTTGTGCCTTCCTGGCCCGAGCAGCTCAGGCAGCCAGGAGCTTGATGGGCGCACCCACCCCAGGTGCGGCGTGCCTTCTCCCCTCCGCGGCCCCAGCCTCAGTTTCCGCCCGCGCCAGTCGGGTGCCTGCGCCTTGTGTTTAGCCACGACCCTCCCAGCGGATGTCAACCATCCAGAATCTCAGGAAGTCTTTGGTTAGAAACTGGAGGCCTGTTTGCAGTGTGGGAGGGGATGCCCGTCTTTGGGGCCGAGTTTGCCCCTTTCCCCTCCCCCCTGTCTCCTGCCTCCGGCGGGGCTGGGCCGGTCTGCAGCTGGCTAGCTCCCCGGACTTGCTCAGACCCTTTGTTCTGCGAACGGCCGGCAGTGTGTTCGGGCCAGTTAATTATCTCTCTCTCTTTTGCTATCCCACAGTTTAAGTTGGTATCACACAAAAGCTCCCTCCGATTGCCCTCAGGGCATTCAGGCCCAGTCCTTACCCTAAGCAATGCCGCCCGCTCCTCTCCGTTCCGCCCCCACTTGCTGGTGGCAGATTCGGGCGTCTGGAGTACTTTTCTGCTGGGAGTTGCTTTTGGGCATGTAGTCTGTGGGTTTTATTTATTTTTCCTCCCAGTTAGGTTGCCCTCCAAGATTCGAAAACTTCCCCCAGAACCGCCAGTGCAAGGGTTTCCCAGTGTTTGGAAACTTCCTCTATTAAGACTCCCTTCCCAGGACGGGTCTCCGTCCCTAGCTCTTTTGTCTCTCTTTTTATCTTTTATATTTTGTCCTACCTCCTTTTGAAGACAATGGGCTGCTTTTCTGGGCACCTGATGTCCTCAGCTAGCGATCAGAAGTTGTTTTGTGAAGTTTGCTCTGCGTTCAATTGTTCTTTGATGAATTTGTAGGAGAGAAAGTGGTCTCCCCGTCCTATTCCTCTGCCATCTTGGCTACTCCTCCCCAGTTTTTTTTTAAATAGCTGTTTACTAGTGATCCTAAAGAGAAAACAAGACATGACAAAGAAAAAAATATATACATAAAAGTATTGGAAGAGGAAAAAATTGTCATTATTAATAGTATAACAAGTTTGTTAGATACAAGAATAATATATAAGGCTAACTGAATATATGTCTTGAACAAACAAATTTTTTAAAATGAAACTATTATGATAAATTTAAAATAGATATACTAGAATAATAAATCTTACCAACTCTCAGGCATGTCAATTAATTTCTCCCTGATGGGAATCTGCCTATTAAGCAGACATATGAAAATGTAAGGTAGTTGGACTGAAGGCAATAGAAGCTGAGGCATCTTTTGGAAAGGCCTACAAAGACGGTGCCCTTACTTCAATATTCAAAGCAACTCTGCTTCAAATTCTTCACATGTTCTGATTGTTCTTTTGTTTAGTTTTGAGAGCTCCCTGGTATCCTTCCAATATATCCCTTTATCTTGCTTAAGTTGGTCAGGCTGTTTCTATTGCAAACAACCAAAGAAAACCAACTGACGCATAAATTGGAACTTGCCTTAGTCAGCTTGAGCAGCTGTAACAAAAATGCCCTAGAGTGAGTTGCTTAAACAAAAAAGTTATTTCTTATTTATTTCTGGAGGCTGGAGGTCTAAGATCTAGGTGCCAGCAAAGTAGGTTTCATTCTGAGGCCTCTTCTCTTGGATACTGGGCAGCTACCTTTTCTATGTACTCTCATAACTCTTCCTTGTGTTAGGGAAGAGAAGAGTGAAAGCAACCTCTCCTTTGCAAAGCCCCACGCCGCATGACTTCACCTTAACCTAATTACTTTGCCAAAGTCTTATCTCCAAACACCATCACATTATAGTTAGTGCTTTGACATGTGAATTTTGGAGAATACAAACTTTCAGTCCATAACAGTGCTGTTGTTACATGGGATCTGCAATGGTGTTTTGTTACATTTTTCATAGATCATAGGTGTGGGAAATATATTAGGAATTGGTTAAAAATATAATAGAATAAGAATGTAAACTTCAGATCCTGATTTAGACAGTGATGTGTGATTACAGACCAAGAATGGATTAGAAAATCTATCCCTTCTGCTTTCTAGTAATTCCTTCATTCTTCTTTACAGATGTATTCTGTATATTGTCCACTATTAGGGGTTAAAAATATCAATAAAAGTTAAGTTTTTAACAAATATCATTAAAGTCATATAAAATATTAGTTTATAGATTTTCAGAAAGCATTCTGTGCTATGAGAACAGACTGTAAGAGCAGCTTGGATAACTTAGAAACTTTAGTCTTAGCAACTTTTAAAAATGAAACTCAAAAAAAAAAAAAAAAAATGAAACTCACAGATGGTTAATTAACACTGAGTGAAGTTACTGAAATTCCTTAAAGAATCACAAAAAATACATATTTGCCAAATTTTGCATAGATTTAATCTAGAAGAACACAAGTCCTCTTTACCAAATTGTGTTTGTTCCCAGTGAACACAATTTCACTTAATTCTGACTTCCCTAATAAACATTTCATGGTGAAGATTTGGAAATATATTATTCCTTAGAAATCATTTTACATGGCCTTACTTTTATTTCAGATGTAAACATTTTAAGTACTAAATTGTATTAAATTTGGAAACATAATAAATAAAATAAATGTCTTAATATTATTCATGATTACAATTTTCAAGAAGTGGAAGTTACTTAGTGCCAAATTAAAACAGACTTATGATAGAACTAGACATTATAATGGCATTAATATCAAGAATGATAATAATTTATATCCCTGTGCCACAAATTAGTAATGATTTCCCAGCTGTAATAAGGAGGAAATGTATCCATTTAAGTGACATGAGTTCTGTCCAGGTAGGTAAGTAGCATACTCAGGCTCAGGTATAATTTTATCCTATGTCTACACATAGAAGTTACATTGTATGGAGAGAAAGGGAAAATCCTCATGTCCAGACAACATGCAACTGAATACAAAACTTTGCAATGATGGAATGAAGAAACCTTTGATGCAAGTTAGGCTCTTAAGAACAATGTAGAGATAGAGATATATGGATGTAGACACCTGTAGCTAAATCTATATGGCTACAGATGTAGATACAGATGGGTGTATATAGATTTGTGTGTGTGCGTGTATGTGTGTAGAGAGAGAGAAAAAGAGACAGTGAGAGATCATATAATTCTGGTTTATGTTAAATCATAAGATGGAGACCCTAATCCTTTCTTTTGCTAACCTCACTAGTCTATCCGAATCTAAGACAGCTTTAGAATGGGCATCATGCAAAGAATTTCTCTCTCCCCACCCCCACCCAACTGAGCCAAGACAGGGGGTGCTTCTAGCAGTCAAATTCTTAGTGACCTCCTCTCTGTCTGCACAGTTCTTGGGTTCAAACTCTGTCTGAACAGTTCTGTTCCTCAAGAAAACCCACTGTCACAGACTACAGGCAGATTTTTCCCTTCCATGTGAAAAATATTAAGGAACTTGTAGAGAAACTATAAATTTAAAACTGGTTGATTTACATTCTTAATACTGTGCCTATTAAAAAATTTACGGGTCTTTGTATTGCCTATAAGACTACAAAAATCCCCCTATTTTTTAATAAATTTCTATGTCTTTCTACAAAATGAATCTCCTGGCAAATTGTTATTAGAAAAAGACCTTGGAATTTCACTTTTTGAAGGACATTTGATGAAGTAGATCATAATCAGAGATATTATATTGTAAGGTTAAATATAGTAAAATATTTAACATTTTTCAATTAAAATTATGTTAGCAGGAGAAAATGGTACAAAGTATCTGATGCCTTAAAGTACAAAGACAAGACAAATTATGCCTGTGCCAAGTAGGATTTTCATGACCTAGAGATTTCTGAAAATGAATTTCAAGATTCTTAAGAGCACTAGACATTTTGCTCTACATGGGTATCTATTTGGCAGATACCCATTTGCAGTTCCCTGAAGCATTTGCATTTCTTCACACTTAAGGTGCTTGCCAGATATAAATATGAAAACAGATAATTGCTAGTTCAAAAGAGTCCCAGTTCCATGCTTGGTATTATATATCCCAATGGCTGATCATTTAGTATTGCCACAGCAATTAAAACCAATTCTTTGAAACTGAATTACTCATTTGATGTGCTTTACATTAACCACAGCACCACCTACCATACTGAAAACACACATCCAAAAGAGAGATGTCTTTCCCAGGAAAGCCTGCCTCAGAATGATTATTTCTATCTGATGTTACAGAAAAAGCTTCCACAATAGGCACATATCAATTCTGCACAATTCAGCTCGTCCTTCTATGACTGATGCATAATAGATACTATTGTAGCTGTTCCAAACACTCTTGTTCCTCTTCGTCACTCTCTATCATATCACGACTAGAAAGACAATGAGCATGTTGCTGCTTCTGAAAAGCTTTCATCTACTGCAGCATCTAGAGGCAAAACTGAAAAGAAAGAAAGGGGGATGGGAGGAGATGTCAGAAAAACAGCCCAGTGGCTGCTCATTCACATGCAGTGCATAAACCATTACCAAGCCAAAGATTAGAACGAATGTAGTTCAATTAATGCAAGAAAACGGCCAGTGCTTGATGTGTTTCTATCAATCATATTACAGCAATGAATGTAATTTGGAAGTTGAAAAAATAGGAAGGCTTATATTAGGATTAAAAACTCAACTTTTTTGTTTTTGTTTTGTTTGAATGGCATATGTTTTATGCCAATTAAAAATACAAAAATTCTATTTTCCCAATGGTTTTGGATCCAAAATATCAGAGTAAATGAAAATGAATTAAAAGATATTAGGAACAAATAAACAGTGTTATTTCTTACCATTAAAAGTTCCAAATTTAAAATTCCTCTTTATTGCCTTGGGCTCTTCACACTCCCTGGTTTATTTTGAAACATGATACCCTGGAAGGTGATTTTATAATGCAAGTTTATTATCTTTCTTACCATTGTAAGGAATAGAAAGTGAAAGATTTCATCTTACTGCTTGTTGCTTAGAATAAAATACTTTTAAACTTTGACTACTATGTTTCATGGTGCTGAGAGCATATATAGAACAAAATATTGTCCACCTTGTCCTTGTCTTTACTAGATTAATCCCGGTTATTTTATATTTGAATTCGTAGAGAGAAAAAAGATGAAGTTTACTGACCTTAGGATTAAACATTTATCTTAAAATATATTCTTTCAATTTAGAACAAATGTTTTATAAGAAGAGAGCATCAGTCTTCATTAAATAAGATTTTTTAAAAATATGGGGCACTTTTTATTCTAGAGATTATATAGTTTTTGTATTTATGAGAATTTAAATGATTATTTTATTTTCAAGTGATTACTATGCAGAGCTTAGAATGCACGCCAACCTTGAGATAAAATTTCATATACAGTGTAAGAATCCTACAATCATATTCTCCCATTCCCCTTCTCTTAGCCTACATGCTGATTTTGTCATAGTTTTTACACCTATTTATATATGTGAAAATTATACAATGTATTGTTACTTCTTCTATATTATCCTTTAAAGCAACTAAAATTGTGGAAAAAAGTCTAGAAATTACCATTATGCTTACCATTTCTACTACACTGTTTGTCTAGGTAGGTCTCAATTTCCACCTGATATCATATTTTTCTGTCTAAATAAGTTTCTGGAACATTTCTTTAAACACAGGCCTGACGGCAATAAGTTCTCTCAGCTTTTCTTTGCCTGTAAAAAGTGTTTATTTTACATTTACGTTTTTAAAAGATATTTTTTCTGAGTATCAAAGTCTTGTGAGATTTTTCTGTCATTACTTTGAAATAGTTTAATTACTTTGAAGAGTGAAGATGTCATTCCATATTCTTAAAAGGTATGTAGTTCCTAATTTGAAGAGCAGTGAAATTATCATCTTTGTTCCTCTCTGTGTAATGTATCTTTTGTTTATTTTTTCTGTTTGCTTCCAGATTTTTTTCTTTATCATTGAGTTTTAGCTGTTTGACTCTAATATGTGTAGGTGTGTTTGGGGGAATTTATTCTTTTAGAGGTTCTTTGAGATTCATAGATTTATGTCTTTTTTTTTTCCCCATAAATTTTAGAAAATTTTCTGGCCATTATCTCTTCATTCTCTTATTCTATCTCATTTTTTCTCTCTTCTTCTAAGACTCAAATTTCATATATGTTAGATCATTTGATATTATCCTGAAGTTTGTGCATGCTCTATTCTGTTTTGGGTTTTTACCCCAGTTTTTATCTCTAAGTTTCTCTTTAGATAATTTCTATTGTGTGTGTTAGTTTCTCAGTCATGTCTGACTCTTTGCAACTGCATGAATTGTAGTCTACTAGGCTACTCTGTCCGTGGAATTTCTCAGGCAAGAATACTGGAGTGGATTGCCATTTCCTTCTCCAGGGGATCTTCCTGACCCAGGGATTGAACCTGGGTCTCCTGCATTGCAGGTAAAGCCACCAGAGAAGCCAATTTCTATTGTTGTACCTGCAAATTTATTTTCTCAGTTGTGCTTGGTCTGCTGATGATCCCATTGAAGGAATTCTCCATGTCTGTCATTGTATGTTTTATTTTTAGTATTCTCATTTGATTAAAAACTGTCTTTCAGCCTGCTGAATCTTGCATTTGTTCATACATTATCAACATTTTCTGCAAAATTCTTATTAATTATCATTTTAAATTCTCTTTTCAGATTATTTTAATATCTTGGTCATTTTGAAACTGGATTTTCTGATTACCTCAATTATGGATTAGCTCTTTTTGCTTTTTTGTCTGATAATTTTGTATAGAATGCTGGATATCACATGTAGACTAGTAGAGACTAAACTAAATAGTATTTATACCTGAAAATGAGCATGTCTCTTTTTTTGTCATGCTTCTGTTCTGTTGGGTTGTTATTCTAATCAGGACTTTGGCTTGTTTGGTGCTCCCCTAACCTTTCTTGCCCCCACCTACCCACCCCTCCCAGCAGACTTCAAAGGCATATAGCAGTTAGTTATCATTACCTCATGCTTAGAATGGGCATGAAGGTGCCAGAAACTGTTTCTTAGTATTCTTGTTCCATCCTCATGGTCAACAATATCAGCATGATTTGCAAACATTTTCTGCCATTTTAGTGGTTGCCTTTTCACTTTTCAGATGGCATCATTAGAAGCACAATTTTTTAAAATTTTGATAAAATTCAATTCATTTATTTTTTGTCTCGCTCCTGCTTTTGGAGCAGTCAATATCTGATAACTATTGCCAAATCTAAGGTCATGATGGTTTACCTCTATGTTTTCTTCCAAGACATTTATAGCTTTAGTTTTTGTATTTTGATTAATCCATTTTGTGTAAATTACTGTATAGGGTGTGCAGAAGGGGACCAAATCCATTTGCAAATGGATATTCAGTTGTCCTAGCCATTTTTATTGACAACATGATTGTTTTCCCATTGAACAGTGTCGACACCCTTATTGAAAAGCAGTTGACCATATATGGGTTTATAAACCTATAAACCATAGGTTTGTACCTGAACTCTGAATTTTATTCCATTGATCTATCTGTCTATCCTTGGGCCAATACCACACTCTTGTCACTTACTCAAAATTTGCCATAACATCTGAAATAGGAAAGTATGCATCTTCTAACGTTGGTTTTCTTTTTCAAAATTATTTTTGCTATAAACCTGGGTGACTAGAAATTCCATATGAATTTTGGAGTTAGCTTGTTAAATTCTATAAGGAAGTTAGCTGCAATTTTTATGATGATTGTGTTGCATCTGTAGATAAGTTTGGGGAGTTTTGCCATATAAAAATATTATGATCCATGAACAAGGAATTTTTCCAATTATTAGATTTTATTTTATCATTGCTTTGTAGTTTTCAGAGTATGAGTTATACTTCTTTTATTAAATTAATTCCTAAGTATTTTACTCTTTCTGACACTATTATAAAAGGATTTTTAAATTTCATTTTGAATTGTTCACTGCAATATAAATAAAATTGATGTTTGTATATTGATCATGTATTCTGCAAATGAAGGACAGGGAAGCCTGGCATGCTGCAGTCCATGGGGTCACAAAGAGTCAGACATGACTTAGTGACTGAACAACAACTTGTCTATTAGTTCTGATTGTTTCTTTTAGTTCATTTGTTTATTATTTATTAGCTCTAGTTCTTTTTAGTGAATTATTTAGGATTTTATATAAATAAAGTTATGTCATCTGCAAATAGAGATAGTTTTACTTCTTCTCCAGTCTGGATGGCTTTTACTTCTTTTGCCTGCCTAATTGTCCTTACTAAGACCTCCAGTACAATGTTGAATAGAAATAGTGAGGAAGGATATCTTTTTGTTTATCTGTTCTTGGAGGTATCCAGATTTTTAATCAGTAACTATGATATTAGCTGTGATTTTTGTGGCCTTTGTCAAGTTGAGCATGATCCCTTCTATCCCTAATTTGTTGAGTCCCTTTTTTATCAAAAGTTATTATGTCTGTTAAATGCAGTTTCTACATCTAATGAGATGACTATGTGACTTTCATTTTTTATTACATTGATATAATGTACTGTTTTCAAAATGGTGAATCTGCCCTGCATTCCTGGGATAAATTCCATTTGGTCATAGTGTACACTTTTTTATGTTGGTAGATTTGGTTTGATAGTAGTTTGTTGAAGGTTTTTGAACCCATGTCCATAAGAGATATTGGTCTGTATTTTTCTTTTCTTGTAATGATATTGTATGATTTTGTTGTCAGGGTAATACTGGCCTCATAGAAGGAGTTGGGAAGTGTTCTCTCCTCTTCTAATTTTCAGAATTTGTGAATAATTGTTTGCAACTTTTCTTTAAGTGTTTGGTAGCATTTAGTGGTAAAGTCATCTGGGTCTGGACTTTTTTTGCGTAGGTTTTTAAAGAAACTATTTCCTCAGTCTCTTTATATTATAGGTCAAGTCAGATTGCCTTTTATTTTTTGGAGTCAATGCCAGTAGTTCATATATTTTTAGAAATTTTTTCATTTCATCTCAGTCATCTAATTTGTTGGCATTCCAGTAAACATAGTTTTCTTTTTAAATTGTTTTTATTTCTGTAAGGCAATAATAATGTCCCCTCTCTGATTTCTGATTCTAGTAACTTGAGTCTTCTTTTTTTTCTTGGTCAGTCTAGCTAAAGATTTGTTAATTTTACTGATCTTTTCAAAGAACCAGCTTTTGGTTCTCCTTGATTTTTCTCTATTGTTTGTAGATTCCCTGTTTCATTAATCTCTGCTCTAATCTTTATTAATTCTGCTTGCTTTAGGTTTAGTTTGCTTTTCTTTTTCAGTGTCTAAAGTTTAGGTTATTGATTTGCAATCTTTGTTTTTATTATAGGCATTTACTACTATAAATTTATCTCTAACCATTGCTTTAGTCTCATCCAATAAGTTTCAGTACATTTTGTTAATTTTTACATATATCAAAATACTGTATTTCTTATTCCATTGTGGCCAAAGAACATACTGTATAATTTCTATCCTTCTAAAGTTGTTGAGGTTTGTTTTATAGCCTAGTATATGGTATACCATGGAGAATGTTCCACATACACTTAAGAAGAATGTATATCCTGTGTTATGTAGGAGTGCTCTATAAATATGTTAGGTCTAGTTGGTCTATAGCATGGTTCACATTTTCTATTTATCTTCTGTCTAGTTTTTCTATCCATTATTTAAAATAAGATATTCAAGCTCAGATTATTATTTTTAAATTGTCTATTTCTCCCTTAATTTATATCACTATTGCTTTATATATTTTATTTTATTTATTTATTTTTGCTTTATATATTTTAAAGTGTCATTGAGTGCACATATAGTATTTTCCTGATGGATTGACTCTCTTCTCAGTACATTAATAAAACATTTCTCTTTATCTTTAGTATCATCTTCTATTTTAAAGTCTGTTTGATATCAGTATAGCCATTCCAGCTCTTTTGTGGTTGCAGTTTGTTTGATACGTCTTTCTTATCTCTTTTTCTTTCAATCTATTTGCACTTTTGAATGGTCACTGTGGCAGTTATTTTAAGTCAAATTTTAAAATTCATACCTTTTAATTGGAGAGTTTAATATATTTTTAATTCATTTGCATTTAATGTAATTACTGGTATGACAGATTTATAGCTTCCATTTTTGTTTGTTTTTTATATATCATGTCTTTTTTCTTCTTCTATTCCTCCTTTGTGATTTTTTTAAACATTAAGTGAATATTTTCTAATGTAGCATTTTAAGTTCTCTAATGATTTTTTCACTACATTTTTTTTAGTTGGTTGTTTTTCTGATAGTTGCTTGGAGTTTACCATCTATATCTAAATATTATTCCTATACAGCTCTATTCTCTTTCTCTGAGGTATTATTTTTATACTCATTGTGTCTGTTAATATTAAAGAATGCAAAATACATTGCTACAATTATTACTCTACAATCTAGTCCTTTTCATAACCCAAAATACCTTTACTTCCACTCATCTCCTTTATGCTGTTATTGGCATATTTCTTTTTAAGTCCAAGAGCAGATTATGTACATATTTTATACAACTGCTTTTTAAATCATTTAAAATAAGGAAATAAAAATATGTACATCTATTTTTTTTTTTTACAACTACATAATTATGTCTTCTGGTACTCTTTTTTCCCTCATGTATTCAAATTACCATCTGAAATCACCGGCTTTTGGCTTGAAAAAGTAGTGTAGGATTTCTCTCTGAAAAAACCTAGAAATAGATTTGCCAGAAATAGATTCTCTCAATTTTTTTGGTAAAGTCTTTATTTGGACTTCCTTTCTGAAAGATAGTTTTTCTGGATAAAAGATTCTTGGTTGACAATTTTTTTTCTTTCAGTACTTTGAATATGTTATGCCATTGCATTTTGGTTTCCCTTGTTTCTACCATAAAGTCTGTTTTTAATCTCCTTGGGGGTCCTTTTTAAGTAATGAGCAGTTTTTCTCTTGCTACTTCCAAGATTTTCTCCTTGTCTTCAACTTTCATCATTTTTACTATTACATGTCTATTTCTAGCTCTCTTTGAGTTTGTCGTCCTAAATGTGTTAATGTTTTTCAAGAAATATGGAAAGATGGTTGGATAGCATCACTGACTTGATGGACATGAGTTTGAGTAAGCTCCGGGAGTTGTTGATGGACAGGGAAGCCTGGTGTGCTGCAGTCCATGGGGTGGCAATGAGCTGGTCATGACTGAGTGACTGATCTGAACTGAACTCTGCATATAAGTTAAATTAGCAGGGTGACAATATAAAGCCTTGATGTACTCCTTTCCCAATTTAAAACTAAGCAGAAATTGATATAATTAAGTATATTAGGAATGCAAGAGAAAGAACCTGATCTGGGAAGGACTATAATGAGTTTAGACTTAAACATATTAAATATGAATAACCTAGATATCCCAGTAAAGAGTTTAATAAACAGTAGGTAACATGGGTTTCTAGCTCCAGGACAATGTGAAAATGAAAAGAGAAAATTCATGTGCTATTTTTTTAATGAGTTATTTAGATTTCATTTTTTAAATGCAGATAATACTAGTTACCTCATAAAGTCTTTCAGTTCAGTTCAGTTCAGTCACTCAGTCCTATCTGACTCTTTACAACCCCATGAACCGCAGCACGCCAGGCCTCCCTGTGCAACACCAACTCCTGGAGTCCACCCAAACCCATGTCCATTGAATTAGTGATGCCATCCAACCATCTCACCCTCTGTCATCCCCTTCTCCTCCTGCCCTCAATCTTTCCCAACATAAGGGTCTTTTCCAATGAGTCAGCTGTTTACATAAAGTCTTTAGTAGACAATTAAATGAGGTCTATGGGGTCGCAAAGAGTCAGACACGACTGAGCGACTTTCACTTCACTTTCACTTCACTTCACTAAATGAGATATACACAGTGCCTCAATAAATGACAGCTCTGTTGCTATTCATTTTTTAAGTTATTTGGATTAACAGAAACAAATCATCCACTGGTAGTCCATAGTATATTTGAAGTTAAGGGAAAATCTAGAATTTAAAATGTGTGTAATTTTGCACTTTAAAAGTGCCTTCCCATGTAGCATAAAACTTGTAAAGTCATTCCTTGAAGTAGGTATTATCATCTCAATTTTATAAGGCTTATTATTTAACCTATCTAAGATCAGCCACAAAATATAGTTATGAAACTAATCTTGCATGTCTGGCTTCTGACTCTGACCTACATCTCTACCATATCAGATCAGTCACTCAGTAGCTCAACATTCATCCTCTTATTCTGGAACTTGCTCTGGACTCAATAAAATAGCTCCATGAAATACTATTGTTGGAAGGCAGCTCTGATAAGCAAGCTTTTTGATCTTGAAAGCACATCAGTAATTTATCACCACTATTAAAAAAATAAAATCTAAAAGGGAGACAAAGTTTCATAATCTATAACTGAATTAAGCTGTCAAGTGCACAATTCAATTAAATATTTCGGAGATACAGGTGATGTTGATTTTTTTCAGGGTCAGTGTTGAAATTCTGATACTATTTGGAATTAAACCAATCACAATTTTAAGTTACTGTTATCTCTAAAAATTCAGCCACACAAATTCAGTGCTGTCTTGAATAATAATTACTCTTACAGAAAAACACACATCTCATTAACTATATACTGTATGATAAAGTTTAAAATGAAGCAATGCTATGATGTTTTGTTTTTACCCTTTTATCCATTCAACTAAAAATTTTTTTCTTGTGTTTTTAAAAGATAGGTATCCCTGTCATATGAAGAAAGTTAAGCATAGGAACAGTATTTTGTTACCAAGTGTATGATACAACATTTCTTGAAAACCTACTCTTCAAGTGGCATGATTCACTACTATGTAAACAGTTTCATCATCTGTAGAATGGAGTTTATTTTTTATATGAATTAACAGTGGCATCTGGCAGTTTTCTGTCTTTCAGGAAACTCAAAGCATTTCCAAAGTGCTATTTCTACTATTAAAAGAATAATTTCTCCTCAAACTAGTTTCCTTTTTCACTCTCATCTTCCGTAAGATAATATTCCATGACACAGGGTGATGGGAACTTAATTCTGTTCAGGCACATAACAGTCACAGTCCATGGAAAATAACAGCAATAGATCTGAGAGTCATCTAAAAGGTATAATTATGCATTAAATGATCCAGTTTATGCTGGACATCCGCAGCATATCATTGTAATTAATTAAGAATGGGTAAGTGTAAAAAATATTAAGTATGAGGAGAAGCATGCTCTGTTTCTTTTTTGCTCCACTTTCTACTAAAAGAGAAAACAAACATCCTGGAAATATCAGTAAATTAAGAGATTTATATAGAAGAGAAGCTTGAGTTTTCAGAATTGTTATAAAAATAACCTTTAAGATAATTGATTCCAGCTAAAACTTTCATTGATAGGTCCAAAATGGAAAGAGTAAAGAGGGAAAAAATTATGATGGATAGAAGAAACAGAGAAAGAAAATGGAGGCAAAGAGCATCTGGGGGAAATTTCAGGCTAGCTGTCATCCTTTGAGGAAAAGTTAGATGATCAAATATGATTCTAACATTGTGTCTACCCAGTCCTAGGAAAAACTATTAGGTATGCAAAAAGATCTGAGGAAAACACTCCAATATAAGTCCCAAGATTATGTGCATTTTATAAGCATATGTGCCCTCTCCAAAAGCATAGCTGTAATGGTAGAATTTCAGATGCTCTAGCATCTTCACAGAAAAGGAATATAAATCAATCAAGAACTATGGGGCACCGACCACACTCCCACACAGTTCCTGGTAACTGGGAATACAGAGGAGAGTAATTCCTGGTCCTTGAATCCAGGCACACCAACCAACCAACCATCAAAAACTATGGTAAACTACTAATAATATGAACAAATTATCATCAGGACACAGAGAAATAAGTGCTTACCTCTTTAGCTTAGAGGAAGCAGAAATGCAGAATAATAAACAGCCTCTCAGAGAAAGTGGCACTTAATGCTGACATCTGACAGACGAGTAGTTGTCTCCAGGTAGGCCTGGGGAAGAGGTTCTCTGTAAATTCTAGAGACTCTTTTAAGTACTTCATGTCATATCAAACACTTTTAAATTGTGCCCATGTGCATGTACACTGTCGTGTCTCTTCGTGACCCCATGGACTGTAGCCTGCCAGGCTCCTCTGTCCATGGGATTCTCTCAGACACTAAAGTGTACTTTATACATAATCATGTTAGTTGGACTGTATTTGAAGATGATATAAGGCCACATTTTGTAGACAACAAATGAAATGTTTAATTCAATTTTGTGATTATTTTTTCATATATTTAGCATAATTTATTTTTGCCATTGACATTTTCTTAAGACTCTTGGAAAACTTGTAGTCTCCAAGCAATGTTTCTGTGGTGCCTAATGGAAAATGATGACTAGGGAGAAGGCAGTGAAGTTACAAGATTCAATTCAGTTTGAACAGAGACTTTGGAAAGATGTATTTTGAGTAGGAAAGCCTCTCCAATAGTAAGATCATTGATTAACCTTTTATACATGAACTCATTTCCATACTTGGAGAAGCCATTCTCTCCGCCTTGCAGTCAAATGTCTTCAGCAAAGTGCATCAGTAAAGGTTCACTCAATTCATTTCCGTGCTGACTCTGTGATCCTGGACGAGTCCCTCAGCCTCCTCAGCCCCTTCCTCCCCCGTCCCCATTCATTTCAAAAAGATACACTATAGAACTATAAATGTGATGTATCTGAAGTTTCATATAGAAGATTTCTAGAGATGTGAGGCATTGTAGCAGCCACAGTAAGTAACCCAGTGCTTTCTAGCTAGCACTTTTCTTCTACTTCAGAAATGGCAAAAATTCTGTATGTAATAAGAATTCTTTACCAAAGCATTGAAACAGAGTTTTTCTAAAACAGAAAACACTTGAAAAATGTTGATTTTTGTGAATTATCATATGCAAAGTCATGCCTGACTAACCTATGAATTCTCTAGAGCATCAGCCAGTTGCTTGAACGCTCCAGGCCTCCCCCCCTTCCCGTGCCGCAGCAAGGTCTCCTTTTACTCATCAGGTGGGTTTTTTTTTTTGAAATACGATGCCAGGAAAGTAAGCCTGCCGTGTGCAGAGAAGGGCAAGATGCTTGTGGAGCCTCCCCACCCGCTGGGTACCCTCATCTCCTTAAGGGCCACACCTGCTGGCCCGGAAGGGGCCAAGTGCATCTCAGAATGAGACCTGGGTACCTGCTTCGTCGGAAACCCAAGGCCTCTTGATCTGTCTTCCTTGTGCATAATGGTGCACAAATACATTTGAAATTATCTTCACAAAGTGTCCCAGAATAGGTGCTGCTCGGTATCTTTTGGCCTAAGAGGCGTTTTGGCCACGAATGAAGGGGTGAGCAGTTTCGGTCCTTCCAAAGGCCCGGGCATCGCCAGCTGCCTCGGGCCCTGCCAGCCTAGCCTTCACACAGCGTCTCCATCACGACCTTCTTCAGGAGTCCACCCCTAGCAAGCGAAGCTGAGAGCCTTGAAGCCACGGACACCCAGGTTCTTCCGGGTACTTTCTGCACTCAGAGCGCAGCTGGCCGTAGACGTGGAAGCAGACCGGCGTCAGAGTAGGTAGGTGGTGAAGAGACCTAGGGCGAGGCGTGAGCCCCAGGCCTGGAGGCGGATGTAGAGCCGGAAGTAGCCCTGCGCCACGGCGTTGGCCTGGCCAGCTAAGATGGAGACGACCAGGAGGGAAGGGAAGGCCTGGAAGTATGGGTCATATGCCTGGACTCTGTAGAGCATCTGCTCCTTTGTTTGAGGTCCTGCGGCCTTCAACCTGTTTCTGAAGAGCTGAGCTACTTCTCCGCCACAAAGTCCGCATGGCACAGCTCACAGCAGCTGGTGGTGGACGAGGTAAACCAGCTTTCCGGACAGCTCTCCTGAACGGAGCCTGATGGGCCTGTGCAGCCTGTATCGCAAGCTCTCCCAGTTCGCTCCCTCCTGGCAGATCCACTGAAGGGCCCATTGCTTGGCACGTTAAAGGCCTGGATGCCGGCTGAGAGGAGCAAGCCACCCCTAGAAGTCAACAGCGGCACGTCCTGGGGTGGTCCGAGGCCCTTGGCCTCTGGGACCTTGGAAAATAGGACTGCCGGAGCAGTTGCTCTTCCTCGCGGACACAGGGAGCCTCATGTTTTCAAGGCCTGATGCCCATGGTCCCAGGAGCCTGGCCGGTTGCCCATGCAGGGCACTCTTCTCATCCGGGTCCCCTCTGGCTGTGACTAGTCCCTAGCAATGCTCTGACTCTTCCTCCTGCGTCCCGACCTGGGTAAGCCTGCATCACGATGCAGTATTGCAATCCTTGAGCTAATACAGTAGCCTTCATAGTTGAAGCTGTTAGGAGTTGGGTTGGTGCTCTTCATATTTCACGTGGGGAAAGATGGCTGATGTTGTTAACCTGGCAGATTGGTAAATATTTAAAAACATAAGTTAAAAAATTTTTAAATGCATATACTAAATATTTTATGGAAAAATTCCACAATTGAAGTATGGTGTCTTAACTTACACAGACTTAATCAGCAGCTTGTGCGAGGTGTTACAGCTCTTATAGCTCTGCTCTAGTAATCCTACAGAGATTGGAAAACATTTTTTTTTTTAATTTCGTTATTTTGTTATTGCTGCTGTTATCAGGTGTGATCGATTGTATAGTTATGTGCTTCAAAGACCGAAAAGCATTTAAAAGATATGTAGTCAGAAGTCCTCTCCTGTCTCTGTCCCCCAGCTGTCAAGTCTGCACCCCTGTCCCATCTTTCCAAGCCATCCCCTATTTCTGCCACACACACACGCTCACCCACCCACCCAAGTAGACACCATTATTAATGTGACATTAAACACTTTGGTTAAATAATTAGAATTTGAACCTTTAGTCACTTGTAGGAGAAATCTAGTGCACATTTGTGTCAATTGAGAAAAAATAATTGCAGAAGAAAAGTCCCTGAGAGTGAGGGAGGAAATGGGATGTAGGGAACAAGCAACAGGACCATGCTTTCATTAGAATCTATTACCTTAACAAATACTCCCCTGAGACAGAACTCAGCAGAATTTGAGGACTATTTCAGTTAGCCATGTGTGTGCCCATGCCATAGTTTTTGTTTTTACAAGGAAGATCCAAAACCTCTGACAATTGATGAGATTGGTTTATACCTTGTGAAATTTATGATACAAAATTTTCTCACAGGATGTAATGTCAAAATTCTCTCACTACGTTTTTGTTTTCTATAGGAGGGAGGAGTGCATAGATACTTATGAGGCTTTTATTCCTTTCTTTCCAATCAGTGGATATTTGGAAATAGTATGATAAATTTGGTCACCTCTGTAAGTTAGGAAAAATTAACATGATTATCTTGCATTGACAAGTATGAAAATATATTGGTTTAGTAAGATTGTTATGTATCAAGACAGATTCAGTATTAATATATCAAGGTAAAAAATATTTTTAGGTTTCTTTGGGATAAAGTACATATAAATTGCAGCATTTTTTAGTTATCAGAAAGACCTATTTAAACTTTTATTGATGGAATTATTCTTGGTTTCAAAACAAGTGGTTTTGTTGTTGTTGAAGTATAGTTGATTTACAATGTTGTGTTTCTGATATACAGCAAAATGATTCATATATATATGTATATAAATTCTTTTTCATATTCTTCTCCATTATGGTTTATTATGAGATATTGAACATAGTTCCCTGTGGTCTATAGTAGGACCTTGTTGTTTATTTTATATAGTAGTTTGTGTTTGCTAATCTCAAGCTCCTAACTTATCCCTTCCCCACCCCCTTTGCCCTTTGGTAAATTTATTTTCTGCCTGAGTCTTTTTATCTTTAGAGAATAAGTTCATTTGTGTCATTTTAGATTCCACATATAAGTGGTATCATAGGTCTTTCTCTGACTAATTTAGGATGGTAATCTCTAGGTCCAGCTATGTTGCTGCAGAAGGCACAGTTTCTTTCATTTTTATGGCTGAGTACTATTCCAGTGTACACATGTACCACATCTTTCTTACCCAATCATCTGTTGATGGATATTTGGGTTGTTTCCATGTCTTGGCTATTGTGACTAATGCTGCTATGAACTTGTGGTGCATGTGTCTTTTCAAATTAGTTTTTTTTTTTCATCTTTTCTTGATATATGCCCAGGATTTGGATTGCAGATTCATATGGTAGCTCTAATTTTAGCTTTTCAAGGAAGTTCCATACTGTTTTCTGTAGTGGGTACACCAAGTTACATTCCTGCCAAAGAGAGGGTTCCCTTTTCTCCACACCCTCTCCAGCATTTCAAATCAGTGTTTCTTTACTTATTACTATTTACTGAGATGTATAACGACATGAACCAGATGGCTACAGAGAAATAATTAACTTTCATTAAATTCTGTGATTGAGAAGCTACCCCTTGAAATTTGAGAAGGCAGCAACTTTATGAAGTATCACATTAAAGTTTGAATCATAAAAGTGGAAATAGATTCAAAGATAAACATTTTTATACAGCCATTATGTCCCACAAGTGAAAAACATGTATGTGTTAGAACATAAATATCCAAGATCCATTTTATTAATAAGTAAGGTCACATCACTCCTGCAGCCCTCCCCTAGAGGAAATGCAAGAGGTCACATTCAGAGCACCAGATTTTGTTACTTACGCCTTATGTTATTTTACTTATTGAAGTATAGTTGATTTACAATGTTAATAACTGCTGTTCAGCAAACTGAGTTATGCATATGTATAAATTCTTTTTCATATTCTTTTCCATTATGGTTTATCATAGTTCCCTGTGCTGTAACAAGTAGGACCTTGCTGTTTGTTCTGTATACACCAGTTTGCTCTGCTAATCCCTCACGATGAATCCATCCCTCTCCCTCCCCCTCTCCCTCGGCAGTCACCAGTTATTCTCTGTGTCCTTGATTCTTTTTCTGTTTCATAGATAAATTCATCTGTGTCCTGTTTTTAAATTCCACATATAAGTGATATCATGGTATTTGTCTTTCTCTTTCTGACTTACTTCACTTACTATGATAACCTCTAGTTGCATCCATGTTACTGCAAATGGCATTTCATTCTTTTTATAGCTAAGCAGTATTCCATTGCATATATGTACCACATCTTCCTTATCCATGCATCTGTTGATGGACATTTAGGTTCCTTCCATGTCTTGGCTATTTGTATATAGTGCTGCTATGAACATAGGGGTGCATGTATCTTTTTGAACTGTAGTTTTCTCTGGATGTGTGCCCAGGAGTGAAACTGCTGCATCATATGGTAATTCTATTTTTAGTTCTCTGAGGAACCGCCATAGTGTTTTTCATAGGGGCTGCATCAACTTACATTCCCACCAGCAGTGTAGGAGGTTTCCCTTTGCTCCACACCCTCTCCAGCATTTCAAATCAATGTTTCTCATTCCAGCCAGAATGCATTTATTGTTTGTATCTGCCCTAGCACCTATCACAGAGCCTGGCACATACTCGGTGCCAAATGAACATTTGTTGATTGGCGGACTAATGACACTTTACAAAATTATTATTAGTTATTTTTCATTTGATATTTAATATTGTCCAATACCTTAAGATTGTTTATTAGAATAAAACTAGGTAGGCATCATTTCATATTTGGTGCCTCATGTATGAAAATAATCCAAAATGGTAAATGTTACAAAAGCTGATTTTTCAGTTTTGTATTCTCTTAAATACACAATGCAATTAGAAAATTACAAAAATAAGCAATTAATAGCATTGCCAGAATGATTCTGTCCCACAAAACACTGCATGGTTCTTAGTTTGAGATTTTTCACACAGAAGTGGAGAGTGGATGAATCATACACTGAATCAAACTTACTTTGTGCTACCTCTCATTACAATTTCCTTTTCATGTTATCACATCCAGTCTTTATCACCTAAAACCACACTGCCACGTTACAGGTTCAAACTCCTTGTCCTGCTTTTATGGCCATCCAGTGCCTGCTCTGTCTTCATCCAGCTGAGGCCGTCCCTCCTCCGGGAAGCCTTCCCTGCAACACTCAGCCTGCAGTGAGTCCTTTCCTCCTAACTCGTCTAGAAGCAATAACATTTGTCACACACTTAACATTCTTTTTGACCTTATCAGCTGAAGTTCCTGTGTATACACTTGAGCATTCTGGTTAGGTTGATTATAAGGGTACATACAATCACAGAGGTATGTCAGGTCAGTTCCTTTGTTCATCACACCAGGAGGGATTAAGGGCCCAAATTCACAACTTTATTGCATACCTAGACAGTACAGGTCTTTGTGCGTACCTAGATGATACAGGTCTTTGTGTATCTTTGTGCCCACATGAATGCTATGTGTGGTGCCTCATGTATAATACATTTGGGGCTTGTTGTTATCATGTTATAAACTTAATATTGGACATCCATCCCACTACAGATTTAAGAATATTTGCCCAGAGATTAGATAGAGAGATGTTTATGTAAACGTACTTTCATATGGTGAACAGATACTTGCTTTTTTCAAGGCTATTTGACAAGACTCTGTTCATATATTTGACAATCTCATTACAAACAATTCCTTTGGCTAAACAAGTTCTGTGTTACTACAAACAGAAAAGAGGGGCAGAAACTTAAAAAATTTACAATTTTTAAAAGAAAGATGTATTATTTTTACCCCATGCCTATCCTTTCAACCTCAACTCAGGAAAAAAGCTGGATACACACATACACACATGTGCTGTGTGTGCTGTATCATGTCCAGCTCTTTGCGACTCCGTGGCCTGTAGCCCACCATGCTCCTTAGTCCGTGGAGTTTTCCAGACAAGGTTACTGGAGTGGATTGCCATTTCCTTCTCCAGGAGATCTTCCCAACACAGGGATCGAACCCACATCTCCGGCATTCGCAGGTAGATTCTTTACTACTGAACCACCAGGGAAACCTCATTAACTCATTAGCCCCTATATTAGTTAGGGTTCTCCAGGTATATATCTCCTATTGGTTTGTTTCATAATATGTATATATTATTAGGAATTTGATTATGCAATTATGGAGTCTAAGAAGTCCCATGATTTGCTCTTTGCAAGCTAGAAACTCAGGAAAAGTGGTGGTGTAATATAGTTTGAGTATGAAGGCCCGAGAAATAGGGGAACTGATGGTATAAATCCCATTGCAAGGGCAGGAGAAGATGAAAGGTGATGTTCCAGCTAAAATAGTGAGGCAAAAGGAAAAATGAATTCCCCTTTCCTTTTACCTTTTGTTCTACTCAGGCCCTCTGTGGGTTGGATGATGGCCACCCACATTGGGGAGGACCATCTACTTCACTGAGTCTACCATTCCAAATGCTAATATCATTCAGAAACACCCTCACAGCATACCCAGAAAGAATGTTTAATCATGGCCCCCTGAGGCAAGTGAAGTTGACACACAAAATTAACCATTGAGGTCCTTATAGATCTCTGAGGTTGATATATTATTAGTCCCTTTTCACAGTTAATGGTTTTATGGTCCAGAGAGGTTGAACAACTTGCTCAGAGTCATAGCTTATAAATGGTGGAGGCAGGATTCATACTCAACCTGGCTCTAGAACTTGTCTTCTAAACTAGAAGGCTTTAGCTACCTCTCAAGACGTGTTCCATTGTAATACTGACAACAACAAATGACAGTGTAGATACTCATTGATAAGGCTTGTGCTCTGAATTATTTTTCAGTGAGTCAAATGGTTACACTGAGCTAAATCCTTTCACTGTTTGCTGGTTCCTCTGGAGCAGCACACTCGTGGAGGTAGCTAACCCTGGAGCTGGAGGAGTCGTCTGTAGCTCTGGAGCATTTGGGTTTTGTTGTTATTTTTGTTGTTAAATCTCAGGCAGTTATTTAATAACCTCTTTAGATGCTGAATGTTTTTAGAATACTACTGCAATCTGAGTTGGCTTCAAAGTATAATTGAAGGTACAGATGATTTCTTTCTTTGTCAACCTTGTCATACTGAAGAGAATCTTTACCTGCAAATAGAATAACTGAAATTTGATTATTATTTATTATAGGAAAGGAGAACATAGCACCAACTTTTTTTTTCCTTTTCCCCTTTGAAATTCACCTGCTTCCTTTACTAGGGAGACAAAAGATTATTAGAAAACTCTTTTTCATGTGCAATATTCCCTGGCTAACATTTTATAAATTAGAAATGTTTTGAATTTTTATTATGGCTTAGTAGTTTTTTAAATTAATTTTTATTGGATTATAGTTGCTTTAAATGTTGTTAGTTTCTGCTGTACAGCCAAATGAATCAGCTATATGTATACACATATCTTCACTTTGTTGGATTTCCTTTTCATTTAGGTCACCACAGAGCACCAAGTTTCCTCTGCTATACATCTCATTAATTATTTGTTTTATACGTGTATCAATAGTGTATATATGTCAATCCCAATCTCCCAGTTTACCCCACCCCCATTGTTCCCCTTAGTGTCCATATGTTTGACCTCTCTGTCTATCTATTTCCACTTCGTAAGTAAGGTCATCTACACCATTTTTCTAGATTCCACATATATGTGTTAATATACGATGTTTGTTTTCTTTCTAATATATGATGTTTGACTTCAGTCTGTGTGACAGTCTCTGAGTCCATCCTTGTCTCTATAGATGACTAAATTTCTTCCTTTTTACGGCTGAGTGATACTTGTTATATATGTGTACCACATCTTTATCCATTCCTCTGTTGATGGACATTTAGGTTGCTTCTATGTCCTGTCTGTTGGGTAGTGCTGCAGTGTATATTGGGGTACAGGTGTCTTCCTGAATTACGGTTTTCTCAGGGAATATTTCCAGGAGTGGGATTGCTGGGTCATATGGTGATTCTATTTTTAGTTTTTTAAGGAACCTACATACTGTTGTCCGAAGTGAATGCACCAAGTTACAGTCCCACCATCAGTGCAGGCGGGTTCCCCTTTCTCCACGCCCTCTCCAGTATTTATTGTTTATAGATTTTTTGATGATGGCCATTCTGCCCGCTGAGGTGTAGAACACCAATATGGTGTTCTAATTTCATTCTTATACATGCAGCTGACCAGTTTTCCTAGGACCACTTATTGAAAAGACTATCTTCTTTCTGTTGTATATTCTTGCCTCCTTTGTCATAGATGCACATGTTTATCTTGGAGCTTTCTACCCCCCTTTCATTGATCTATATTTCTGTTTTCGTGCCAGTACCATGCTCTCTTCTTTACTGTAGCTGTGTGGTATAGTCTGACATTAGGGAGTCTTGATTTCCCCAGCCATTTTTCATTCTCAAGATTGCTTTGGCTATTTGGGGTCTTTTGTGTTTCCATACAAATTGTAAAAATTTTTGCTCTAGTTCTGTGAAAAATGCTGTTGGTAATTTAATAGGAATTACATTGAATCTGTAGATTTCTTTGGATAGTGTAGTCACTTTCACAGTATTGATTCTCCCAACCCAAGAACATGGTGCATCTCTCTGTCTGTTTGGGTCATCTTTGATTTCTTCCATCAGTATCTTACAGTTTTCTACATGTCAGTCTTTTGCCTCCTTAGGTTGGTTTATTCCTATTTTTGTTCTTTGCGGTGGTAAATGGGATTGTTTCATTCATTTCTTTTTCAGTCTTTTGTTGTTAATGTATAGGAATGCAAGAGATTTCTGTGTATTAATTTTGTATCCTGTGAGTTTAAATTAGTCGATTAGCTCTAGTAGTTTTCTGGTGCCATCTTTTAGGATTTTCTATATATAGTACCTTGTTATCTGCAAACAGTGACAGTTTTACTTCTTTTCCAGTTTGGATTCCTTTTATTTCTTTTTTCCTCTGATTGCTGTGGCTAGGGCTTCCAAAACTATGTTGAATAATAGTGGCAAGAGTGGACACCCTTGTCTTGTTTCTGATCTTAGAGGAAATGCTTTCAGTTTTTCACTATTGAGAATAATGTTTCCTGTGGGTTTGTCATATCTGGCCTTTATTAAGTTAAAGTAGGGTCCCTATATGCCCACTTTCTGGAGAGTTTTCTTAAACGGGTGATGAATTTTGTCAAAAGCTTTTTCTGCATCTATTGAGGTGATCATATGGTGGTTCTTCAATTTGTTAATATGGTGTATTACATTGATTCATTTGTTTATATTGAAGAATCCTTGCATCCTTGGGATAAATCCCAGTTGATGATAGTGTATGGTTCTTATAATGTGTTGGATTCTTTTTGCTAGTATTTTGTTGAGGATTGGCCGAGTAGTTCTTGAGGAAGTGTTTTCTGTTTGTTTTTCTGAGAGCATTTAGAAGAAGGAAATCCTTTAACTCTCCATTCTTTATGTTGTAACAGTTTATAAGTACCACAGTTTATTCTTTAGGTCTTCCTGTTAGTGTGAAGTTGGAAGCCTTATTATTTTAGGGACATTTTAAATGTTGCCCATTTTTCTCTCCTGATACCTTCTAAAACTTTCAGAGTTAAACCTTGACATTGTATTCCTGAAACTCAGTGAAAGTCACTTAGGATTTGGTCATCCGCACTAGAAACCTATTTAGTGATGTGTTTTCACTCTCATTACCTAATTTATTTGTATTTGTCAGGGGAAAAAAGAATCTGAATAAGAAAAGTTCCAGGGAATTTAATGGCCTTCCAGTGGTTAGGACTCCATGCTTCAACTCCAGGGGCGCACAGGTTCCTTCCCTGTTCAGGGAACTAAGATCCTACAAGCCATGTGGTACAGCCAAAAAAAATTTCTAGGAATTACTAATTTAAATATTTAAAAAGTATAGAAGTATGTTTAGTTGATACACGTTAACCACTTTTGGTTTCTTTGTTTCAGTAGAGATACATATTAGGAGTACTGAAATAATATAACATTTATGATCTCATTTATAAGACTTCTCCCTCTCATCTTAACTTCAACAAAACTTATTCAACATTTGATGCAAACCTTTAATATTTAACCCCATTCTCATTTGCTAAGACTGCAAAAGTAAAACCCAACTATGTAAACAACACTCAGATCAAGATACAGAACATCTCTAGCCCTCCAGAAACCTCCCTCATAGTTTCTCATGATTGTCCCAATCATTACTTCTCCTTCCTCAAAGGTAAGTAACTACTCTGTCTCACACCATATGTGAGTTGTTACATTTTTAAAAAATTAATAATAAGTATGTGTTATTTTGTGTCTTGCTTTTTGTTCAAAATTGTATTTGTGAAATTCATTTTTTTTCATTTTGCTATTGTTAAGTATTAGCTATATGAATATTCCAGTAATCTATCTCTTCTACTGTTGATGGACATTTTGGTCTATTTCTAGTTTGAATAGTTTGGATTTATATGAATTATGCTGCTATGAACATTCTTTACATGCCTCTTGGTAAACAAACATATATGTACTTTTTCTAGGTAAGTACCTAAGAACAGAAACATGCATGAGGATATATGAATGCTTAGTTTTAATACAAGCTGCCAGTTAGTTTTCCAAAGTTTCTGTATAAATTTATTATCCCACCTGCAGGACAGATTCTGTTGCTCCACATCTTTTCCAACGTTGGAAATTGTCATTTTTAAGTAGCAGTCATTATTGTGTACCATGTGAGGTTTTAATGTGCATTTTCCTCATGTTTAATGAGGCCAGGATCTTTCCTTATAATTTTTTAATTTAATGAAATTATTGATCAGATTTGTTGGTAATTTTTCTATTGGATTGTCAGACTTATCAATTTGTAAAAATTGTTTGAATAGTCTTCATTACAAACTCATTGTTGGTTATACATGTTGCAAATACTTTCTCTACTCTCAGTAGTCTTTTGATGAACAAAAATTATTAATTTTAATGCAGTTGTCTTTCTCTTTTATGACTAGTGACTTTTGCATCTAATTTAATAAATATATTTGTACTCTGATGTCATGAAGATTTTCTCCTGTGTTACCTTCTAGATCTTGATTGTTTTAACTTTCACATTTAGCTCTCAAACCCACCATTTTATTTTTTCTGATTTGGGTTAAGAGTTGGGCTAGGTAGGGGGTAAGTTTCTTCTGTATTTTCCAGTTGGTCTGCAAATTTATTGACAAAACCTTCTTTTCCCCTGAGCTCTGGAGTGTTACTTTCATCATCAGTTACTAAATTATGGATTTATGTAACAACACTGATAAACACTGGAAAAATACAATTATGAAACAAGTTGCAGAATAACAAAGACTGAATTCATTTAAACACAGATTAAGCCTTGCTATGAAAATGTTACCAATAGTAACATTGGCAGGCAGTGGGGTGGGGGTGGGCACAGCTTTGATGAATCTGTGAAGAAAGTTAAGGTAGTAATAACATGTGGGAAAGGGTTTAACCCTTAGCAAGGAGCAGAAAGGGTGGTATAAGAGGCTCAAAGGGGACTTGTAAGGCACTTGCAAGTGTTCATTTTGTTATGATTGTTTTCATACATTGCAAAAATTCAATATTTATGTATCCAGTTTTTAATAAAAATTTAAATGGTGATTGGCAAATTAACCCAGGGCAATCAGTTTTAGTTTCAGCTTCTTTCTCTAAGTCCCTCTTCACACCTCTTCATTGTCTACCCTTTACAACTCTTAGTTTCTTGTAGCTTAGCTGCATATTTAGGAAGGTGTTTGTTATACTTTGCCCAGTGTTTCTAAGTTTTCTGTTGGGAGGCTTTCCAGGATATGTATTTTTCCACATCGCAGGAATCTGAAACTAAAGCCCTCCCATGCACTCCTCCTACTTCTCTCCAGTCCAGGCTCCAGTTCTTCCCCATCATTTTGAAACTGTTTTGGTCCAAGACAAAATGTTTTCCACATTTCCCAGTTCTGCAGACTCTTTGTCTACTCAGTTCATTAAATTCAGTTCTCTACTGAATGCATTCAGAACAATTGAAAACTCTCTATGTCTTGGTATCGTTTCCTTTCTTTGCTGCTATGAAACCAAAATCTTTGAATTTTCTTACTACCTCACGGGACTTGTTTTTTCTTCTCTGTCTATACAAACTTTATCAGTCCCATGGCTTTAACTCACCAATAGCTCCCAAATGGGTATCTCCCAGTGCTGGTCTCTTATTTTAGGACAAGATTTCTATATTCTGTTCCTTATTAGACATTTCATTTGGATATCTAAGACACTTCACTTTAATGTTTCAGAAATAGTTCTTGATTTTCCACAACTTTCCTCAAACAAGTTAGTATCAGTGGAGACTGAATTCAGCTGCAAATGGAGCTATCAATAAAAGTGACTTAAAATATAAATTTTGTTTCTCTTATGTGAAAGAGGTCTGAAGGTCTTCATTCAAAGCTGCTATGAAGACTCCTGTTCATTAGGTATGTTTTTGTTTCTGATTAACTGTCTTGGCAGATGCTTCTGTGTTTCAAATCTTTTCATTATCCATGGTGGTCTTGGTATACCACCTATCATGTTCAGGATTCAGAAGGAAGACAGGAAAAGATAAAAATGTGAAAAGGGAACATCACTTAGCTTGAAACAGCCTTTCCAGAAATCTCCCACGTTATTTCCAATTATGTTTTGTTAACCAGAACCCAGCCAGTGGGCACACACCTAGAATTAAGGAAAGGAAAGTAAAAATGTATTTCATCTGGACCCATTTCCATCTTTAATATAAACCCTGTTGTTACTGATGGAGGAGAGAATTGGAACTCTGTGGCGGGTAGATGTCTCTTTCACACTTTCTCCTTCCATTCTTGCCATCAAAAGTAAAAGAACTATTGTCTCTCTAGTGATTCAAATCAAAGATTTTAGAGTCCTTAATTCTTCCCTACATCTAATCTGTCAGCCAGTCCTCTTAGTTTTGTTTCCAAAGTACATTTTGAACCTATCACTTTCTTTTCTTCTCCTCTGCTGTCCCTTTAGTAAAAGCCATTGCCATCTCCTGGTAGCTGTATTATTGCAGTGAACTCATCAAGTCTCTCTCCTTCCAGTTTTCATCACCCATCGTCTTTACAGCAGCCAGTGTGGCTTACTTTGGTTTTACCTTTATGTATATTTTTTTTCCCTTAGGTAGGAAGCCCATGTGGCTTTATTTAAGAGTGTTCAGTGGCTTCTTATTGCACATAGAGTTTAAAAACTCAGCTTCTTAACAGTGGCCTGCACGATATCTTCATGTACCTTTTCTCCCTCTGCTCACCTTTTCCAGGCGCAGAATCTTCACGCACATCAAGTTCTTGCCACTTTAGGACTTCGGTGTTAGTAATTTTGTTGGTTTTCTGTCTGTAGAACGCAGGCTTTGTAGTCAGGAGCTTTCCAGAACTTTTCAGGCATTTTACCCACACCTGGAGCAAGATTTGCCTAACTCCTGGTGGTGCACAGTATTATAGAATGAACAAATATGCCTCATTTGTGAGGCTGTATAAAAGTTTTGTTTATTTTGGTTTATACTATATTCAAAGTATTCCATAACAAAAATATGAACTGCTTTTGGGTGTTTAAATGGTTTATTTCAGTGACATTAAATAATTTATAGTGTATTAGCATTAAATCTGAAGTTAACTAGTTACACCTAATATTTTAGAGCAGCAATTACTATATGTAAGATGTGGACTAGGAACAACAGGGAAAAAATAAATCAGCCACTCATTGTAACCTCAAGAAGCCTACAATTCAGAAATGAAATTTCAGAAATAAGCAGTTTATATTCTAAACGGACTTTGGTGAGTATCAAGCAAGATGCGTAAAGCAGTTGTGAGTTACTGCTGTGTACTGCCCCACCCTCAGCTGGTGCAGGCAGTATGCTGTAGTGTATAGATGTGGCCTCCCCTGCAACTGTTATATAGACAGATTAAGTTTTCATTTGTTCTTACAGCAAAAGTTTCTTCCATACTGATTCACACTTTGGTTATTATTTACACCAAAAGCAAAACAAAAACAACAAAAAACAAATAATGTTGCTGTATGGCAAAAACCATCACAATATTGTAAAGTAATTATCCTCCAATTAAAAAAATCTTAGAACGTGTTTACCAAAAAAAAAAAGATACCATAAGCAGGTTTCTGAGTATACTTGCCATTGCTGTGAGCTTTTGGGTAGTTCCTTTTCAGGACTTTGCCTACCTTAGTTATGCTATTTAGCTTCAGAAAAAGTGAGCAGCAAGCTGGGTATGCTGATTAATCTTCTTTTTATTGGATAATAGCTTCAGGGAAAGGCATCACTAGGAAATCACAGGAGAAAAACTTTAAGGCCTCCAAAGAGCTCTAGAGATAAGGTATACGTGTATTAAAAAGGGAAACATTTAATAACCTTAGTTTATCCTAAAGAATAAGTGACTTAGGACATTGAGAGATGTTCACTAAGCTGTTTATTTATAAGAACCAAGACTAATATATTAAGCATTGTGAAATTTAGTAATGTTATGGTGCGATTTAAAATTCACTATGATTCCTTTATCTTTTACTTTCCCAGGTACTTCTTGAGAGGTATTTGTACTTACAGTTTGATTAACATGAGGTGTCCTCAAAAGTCTAAATATAAACTATTTAGTAATAATAATTACAGACACCATTTATTGTGTAAACAGTGTACTTTGCAAAGATTAAGAGATATTTAATGTTATTTTTCCTATATTCTTTATAAAGCCTAAACATGGCTGGGTTCATCTTAAGTATTTAATGTTGAGAAAATAATGTAGTGGGAATTAGAAATGAAAATATTATTAACCATCACTTATTAAATGAAATACCCTTGCTAGTTTTTCATAGACTATATAACTGTTAAAGTTTCCCCTAGTCCCTTCCTTCCTGGGTTAATGAACTTTTCTCAGCTTTAGATATAGTCATCCAATCACAAATGTTTGTTGAATGCCTACTGATAAAGTACCAGCTGGTGCTCCACTTAATGGGATTCAGCAGTGAACAACATCAGTCTTTGCGTTCTCATGGAGTTCAAAGTTTGCCTTCCTTGAGGGAAGACGAACTGTTCATTCATGTTTTTCCATGTTGCATAGAAGAGAACATTTATTCTGTTAGTACTTCAAGGAAAAAGCCAGTGAATGTAGTGAAGAAAGAGAGTGAACTTTTGACCTCTTCAGGTTTGAAAGAGCAATTCTGTCTTTGATGAAGTGTAATTAAAGAAATACTGGATAGCCTCAGAGAGATTGAACCAAGGAGACAAAACGTAGGTAATTAAAGGCACTTCTGTTTGTGTTCGCTTCCATAGCAGTTTCATTTTCACAAATTATCCATCAGTGTCCCTAAAAAACCTTCACTGCTCTGAATTTAGACCTTTATGATTAACTGACAAACATTTCAAGATGTGACAAAAAGAACTTTCTCAAGCTATAATTCAGTAACATCACTTGTATCTACCGGTTTTTTGTAATTATTTTAATATCGTACTACAATTTGTCCTTATTTTATGATAAACACTCCAAAGAGGACAAGAAGTATGACTCTCATAAACCTAATGTGTTTCTGATAACACTGGAAAATATTTGAAGAAATCTATTCATTTGATTGTCAAAGCAAAAAAAGTTTAAGAACATGTATGGAATGTTGGAATTTAATCATTGATGATTAGGTATAAAAGGGAAAAAAAAGCTTTTTTATTCTTTAAACTATGAGCAGAAGAACTCTTCCTATATTTGTCTAATATTTGACTGCTATACATGAGACTTTCACACATTATCAGAAATACATTAAGTGTTAAAGTGAACCCACAAATGGTGGTGTCTGGTAGCCAATTGGTGGTGGTATTCCCACTACTCACCAAAAGTATCCTTTCCTGTCATTTCTCCTTTTCTCTTTTCTTCTATTAATATCACCTTTATTGTTCCTATGTGCATTTTCTCTGCTTCTGCATTAGGCCTGTTAGTGACACCTAAAGGGACCCACAAGCATTGCAGACCTCATGGTAGAGCAAGAGAAGCTCCAGAAAGTTGACTTATATGAATTTCAAATATTTGAAGTCTTTAGAACCTGTGTGATTTTTCTCTCATTTTTGGTATGTGAGAGAGTTTGAGGAGACTTGTTAACCTTAGAAATGCTTGACAGCATGGCACAGTGGAAAATGTGTTTGTGTATTAACACTGGATTAAAAACTTGGCTCTATTGTTAATAAGCTACATATCCCTGAACTAGTTACTTATATACTTAGAAAGTTTTCATTTATAAAATGTGTATTAAAATACTAATCACTTGAGATTATTGTGAAGATTAGGTATAGATGTATATGAGGCATCTGCATATAGTAGACAATCTATTATTGTCATGATACTAAATATAGTAATTATTGTTTCTATTATATTGGAATAAATTTCTGTTTAAAACATGGATACAATTTAATGAAAGTAAAGGTTCTCTTTTTTAAAAAAACCTTTAGAGTGAGGCAGAGATCGAGACAGCAGAAGAGAAGGATGTAGAGCTCACCTCCTCCCACAAACACACCAGAAATACACCTACATGTGGAACAGTTCTTGCAGAAGACCTCTTAAGCAAACGAAGCTGCAAGAAAGATCCCCATGTAACCAGGTAGGACAAGAAAATACAAGGCGTAAGGATAGGACTGACAAACCTGGAAGGGAGTCGTGAAAAAGGAAAGATTCTTTTGCCCTGGGAACCCTTCAGCAGCTGGGAGGGCTCTGGGAACAGATAGGGAGCTGAAGGGATCTGGTCTCTACTCTCTGCTTGGGAGGAGTGTGCGCATGCTGACTTGCTAGCAGTAAGGACAGAGAGAGACAGGTGCTGTCAGCTGCCACTTTGCTGCACTGTCTAGTCTGAAACACATGCTGCTATTATGTGCAGAAGCTAAGCACTGAAACTCAGGCTTCAGCGGAAGGACTCTGAGAGAGGGCTTGGTCTAGCTGTGCAGGCAGCCTGAAGGGTCTGGAGTGTGGTCTGGGCTGCCATTGTTAGCACCTGCACGAGCTGGCCTGGCTCTGTCATAGGAGCCTCCTTGTAGGCATGCTCACAGCAGGGAGCAACTCTGGTTGCAGGCTGTGTGAGTGAGCACGTGGTGTGAGTGTGGATGGTGTGTAAGCCCATTATCAGTGTTCCAACCGTGGGGGTGGGGCCAGCAGCAGCCGCTTTGTTGTGAACACACTGGGTGGTGGGCTGTATCACAGAATGCCATGTACTCTGCAGACAGCCCCTAGGGGGAAGCTTGCTGGGATCCCTTTCCAAATGGAGTATTCCAGTCCCGCCTACCTCACACCACAGCCTGGAGCTGGATCTGAGCAGACAGGTCCTGGGAGAGTCCTGCCCTATAGGCAGCCCAGTTTCTAGGAGGCAGCACAACCACCTCAATCCCCACCGCCACACCGCAGGCCCTAGCACCAGCCTGGCATTGAGTCTTGTAAGAACAAAATGGAGAAAGGGGTGCAGCATTTGGGCTGCTTCTGGGTAGAACCGAGGACCCCTGCGTGGTCACTCAGTGCATAGGTGCTCTGTGACCACACAGGCCTCACTTGCACTAGCGCTCACCTTCTTGGGGACAGAACACACACACGAGCAACAGACCCCTATCAAACCCGACCCTCAGGACCTCTACTCAAACGACTGGGAAGCAGACCCCCTCCCTGACAGGTCTGTGACAGCCGAACAGCAAAGAGGTCTGACACAACGTCCAGAAAAGGCTTTCGTCACCACAACACCAGCTACACCCCCATCAAAAGCATGACGGCCAGCACACCCTTCAGGAAGTATGCCTGTCGTGTCTTGCCAACAGAGCTTGCACCCAAAATATTGGACTCACAGAGTCTGCACAGGGATGGTCACACATAAAAACAGCCCTTCAGGACCACAGTAGTTAACTGTTTCTCCTGAATTTACAGAGACAGAGAAATTTGAGAAAAAGTAAAAGTGGAGGAACAATTTCCAATTAAAATGACAGGAGAACTCCCCTGAAAGAAGAAACAATGAAACAGGCCTTTCCAGTCTGCTAGGCCCCAAGTTCAAACAGAGGTAATAAAAATGGTAAAGGAATTAAAGATTATCAATAGTTGAAAACTTCCCTAACATTCAAAAGAATTTAGAAAATGGTGATATATATGTTTCTATCAATACTTAACCTTAAATGTAAACAGATTAAATGTTTAAAGCAAAGGGCATACACTGGTTAATGGATAAAAAAGCAAGACCTGTATATATGCTGTCTATAAGAGACCTCCCACTCCAGATCTAGGGATACAGATGGACTGAAAGTGAGAGGATGGAAAAACATATTCCATACGAATAGAATTCAGAGGAAAGCTGGAGTAGGAATACTAAGACAAAATAGATTTTAAAGACTGTTACAAGTGACAAAGAAGGACACTACATAATGTCCAAGAAAATATAACTATTGTAAATATATACACCTAGCATAGTAGCACCTCAGTATATAAGGTAAGTGCTAATATTCATAAAAGGAGAAACTGACAATAATACGGTAATAGTGGGGGACCTTAAACCCCAGTTTTATCAATGGACAGGTCATCTGGACAGAAAATTGAGAAGAAACACAGGCCTTAACACACCCATTATAAGCAGATAGACTTAATATTTATAGAACATTCCATCTGACAGCAGTAGAATACACATTTTCAAGTGCACATGGAACATTTCCCAGGACTAATCACATGCTGGGTCACGAAGTGAGCCTCACTAAATTTAAGAAAATTGAAATCATATCAAGCATATTTTCTGACCACAACACTATGAGATAAGAAATTAAAAAAACAAAAACAAACTTAAAACCCAAACGCATGGAGTCAAAACAGTGTGTTACTAAACAACCAGTGGATCACTGAGAAAAACAAAAAGGAAATAAAATACTTGGAGACAAATGAAAATAGAAGCACGATGATCCAAAACCTATGGGATGCAGCAGAAGCAGTTCTAAGAGGGAGGTTTATAGTAATAGTCTTACCTCAGGAAAAAGAAAAGTCTCAAACAACCTATAACGGTACACCTTAAAGGAACTACGGAAAAGAAAACAGAATCCAAAGTTAGTAGAAGGAAAGAAATATTAAAGATCTTAGCAGAAATAAATGAAAAGCAGATGAAGAAAACAATAGAAAAGATGAATGAAACTAAAAGCTGGTTCTTTGAAAAAATAAAATTGATAAAGCTTTATCAAGAAAAAATGGGAGAGAGCTCAAGTCAGTAAAATTAGAAATGAGAAAAGACAAATTACAGTGGACACTGCTAAAATAAACACCTATAAAGCATCTACATACCAATAAATGGACAAATTCTTTGAAAGGTACAATGTCCCAAGACTGAACCAGGAAGAAAGAGAAGATATGAACACAGCAATCACAGATACTGAAATAGAAACTGATTTTAAAACTTTCAACAAGTGAAATTCCAGGACCAGATGGCTTCACAGGCAAATCTGATCAAACATTTAGAGAAGAGTTAATACCTGTCCTTCTGAAACTCTTAAAAACAAAACAAGACAAACAAAAAACTGCAGAGGAAGGAACATTCCCAAACTCATTCTGTGAGGCCACAATAATACTGGTAGCAAAGCCAGGCAAAGATACCACAAAAAAACTTATAAGCCAGTATCACTGATGAACACAGATGTTCATCATCCTCAACAAAATACTAGCAAACAGAAATCAGTAGTTTCTGATCTGATGGCTCAGATGGTAAAGAATCTACCTGCAATGCAGGAGACCTGGGTTTGATCCCTGGGTTGGGAAGATCCCCTGGAGGAAGGCGTGGCAACATTCTTGCCTGGAGAATCCCCATGTACAGGGGTGCCTGCCAGGCTCTAGTCCATGGGGTCACAAAGAGTCAGACATGACTGAGCAACTAAGCACAATTCAACAATATGTTAAAAGGACCATTATCATGATCAGGGGGGATTTATCCCAAGGATGGAAGGATTTTTCATATCTGTCAGTGTGATATACCAGGTCAACAAATTAAATAAAAATCATATGATCATATAAAAGGTGGAGAAAAGTCTTTTGATAAAATTCAACAACCATTTATGGTAAGAAACTATCCAGAAACTGGGCATAGAGGGAACATACTTCAACATAATAAAGACCATCTATGAAAAACCTACAGCAAACATCATACTAAATGGTGAAAAGCTGAAAGCTTTTTCTTTCTTCTCTAAGATCTAGAATAAGACATTGACCACTACTATCCAGCACAGGGTTGGACGTCCTAGCCCCAGCAATCAGGAAAAAAAAAAGGGAATCCAAATTGGGAAAGAAAATTGTCATCGTTTGCAGATGACATGATGATATACACAAAAAAAGTCCTTGAAGATGCTACCAGAAAACTATTAGAGGCCATCAATGAATTTGGTAAAGTTTCAGCTCACAAAATTAATACACAGAAATCTGTTGCATTTCTGTACACTAACAAATTAGAAAGAGAAAATTTAAAAACAATCCCCCCCATTGTATCAAAAATAATAAAATACCTAGAAATAAACCTACCTACAAAGGCAAAAGACCTGTATGCAGAAAACTCTAAGACACTGATGAAAGAAATAAAAAGATGACACAGATGGAAAGATATACCATGTTGTTAGATTGAAAGAATCAATATTGTCAAAATAACTATACTTCCCAAGTTAATCTACAGATTAAATGCAGTTCCTTTCAAATTATCAATGATATTTTCCACAGAACAATAAGGAAAATATTAAAATTTGTATGGAGAAACAAAAGACCCCTAAGAGCCAAAACAGTCTTAGGAAAGAAAAACAGCTGGAGGAATCAGGGTCCCTATACTTCAGACTGTACTATAGTCATCAAAACTGTATGGTACTGACACAGAGAGCAATGGAACAAGATAGAAAGCCCAGAGATAAACCCAAGCACATATGGTAAGTAAATTTATGACAAGTGAAGTAAAACTATACAGTGGAGAAAAGACAGTGTCTTCAATAAATGGTGTTGGTAAAACTGGACAACTGCATGTAAAGCAGCAGAATTAGAACGTTCTTTAACACTATACACAAAAGTAAACTCACTGTGTTAACTGTAAGACTTCACTCTAAGACCTGATACTATTAAAATCTAAGATGAAAACGTAGGCATGATACTCTGATATAAATTGCAGCAATGTCTTTTTGCTCTGTATCCTAGAGGAGTGGCTATAAAGACAAAAAAATGGGACCTAAGTAAACTCAAAAGCTTTAGCACAGCAAAGGAAACCATAAACAAGTTGAAAAGAGAACCCACAGAATGGGAGAACATGTTTCTAAATGAAGCAACCAAAAAAGCATTATTCTCCAGTATCTACAAACAGCTCATGCAGCTGAAAATAAAAAATAGCAACCCAATCAAAAATGGGCAGAAGATTTAAATAAACATTTCTCCAAAGAAGGCATATATATGGCTAAGAGGCACATGAAAAGATGTTCAACATTGCTAGTTATTAGAGAAATGTATATTAAAACTACAAGGGTAAATTACCTCACACCAATGAAAATGCCTACCATCAAAAAGTATTGAATACAAATGCTGGAGAGGGTTTTGAGAAAAGGGAACTGTTATACCCTTGGTGGGGATATAAATTTGTACAGCCCTTCTGGAGAAGAGTATGTATATTTCTTTAAAAAACAAACAAACCTATAAATAGAGCTACCATATGTGAGCCATGAGACTATGAGCCATGCTGTGTAGGGCCACCAAAGACGGATGTGTCATGGTGGAGAGTTCTGACAAAATGTGGTCCACTGGAGAAGGGAATAGCAAAGCACTTTAGTATTCTTGCCTTGAGAGCCCCATGAACAGTATGAAAAGGCAAAAAGGACACTGAAAGATGAACTCCCCAGGTCGGTAGGTTCCCAATATGGTACTGTAGATCAGCAGAGAAATAACTCCAGAAAGAATGAAGAGACAGAGCCAAAGCAAAAACAACACCCAGTTGTGGATATGACTGGTGATAGAAGCAAAGTCCGATGCTGTAAAGAGCAATATTGCATAGAAACCTGGAATGTTAGGTCCATGAATCAAGGTAAATTGACAGTGGTCAAACAGGAGATGGCAAGAGTGAACGTCATCAACATTTTAGGAATCAGCGAAGTAAAATGGACTGGAATGGTTGAATTTAACTTGGATGACTATTATATCTACTACTGTGGGCAAGAATCCCTCAGAAGAAATGAAGTAGCCCTCATGATCAACAAAAGAATCCGAAGTGCAGTACTTGGATGCAATCTCAAAAATGACAGAATGATCTCTGTTCATTTCCAAGGCAAACCATTCAGTATCACAGTAATCCAAGTATATACATTCCCCGACCAGTAATGAAGAAGCTGAAGTTGAATGGTTCTCTAAAGACGTACAAGACCTAGAACTAACACCCAAAAAAGATGTCATTTTCATTATAGGGGACTGGAATGTGAAAGTAGGGAGTTAAGAAATACCTGGAGTAACAGGCAGATTTGGCTTTGGAGTACAGAGTGAAGCAGGGCAAAGGCTAATAGAGTTTTGACAAGAGAACGCACTGGTCATAGCAAACACCCTTTTCCAACAACACAAGAGAAAACTCTACACATGGACATCACCAGATGTTCAACACTGAAATCAGATTGATTATATTCTTTGTAGCCAAAGATGGAGAAGCTCTTAGCGAGTTCTGCTTCCAGAAGCCTCCTCAGCTCTATTCTTTTGGGCTGTTCCTCCCTTCCTTCCTCCCACTGTCCCACCCCTCAAACACCCAAGTCTGACCGGTCTGCCTCCCAGCCTCCACTTTACCCTGCTGAGCTCCAAGCCTCTGGGGCTCATGCCCAGCCCAGTTCCCCCTGCTCCACCCTGCTGGGCCAGCGGGTTTGGGTTGGGCTACCTCCTTGGCCCTCTGGAATGGGGCGTGTAGCCCCCAGCTCATTTCTCTGGTGTGCCTGGAGCTGGCAAAACAGGGTATATGAGTGTCATGGGGCCTCCCTTTTGATTAGGGATAGTGGGTTGGCATATTAAGTGCCTGAATCCCAGGTGGGGAGTTGGGGGTGCCTGACCATTTTAGAAATCTGGAGATGGGAGAACAGAGGGTGCATGGTCAAATCAAACTGTTCACATGCTCCTGAACCTTCTGCCCCCAACAGGGCCTGGAGGTTGAGAAGTACTTGAATAAATGGATGGATGGATGGATGAAGGGATAGGTAGATGGTTGGATAGATGGCCAGCATGGGGATCTGAGCATTACAAGGAATAAATTCTAGAAACTCAGGAAAGAAATGCTGCATTTGTTTATCTAGTGCTTCCTTGGGGTCAGATGCTACTTCTTATCTCACATAATTCTAAGAGCAGCTCCATGATCCCTCTTTCTAGATGAAGAAAACTGAGACTCGGAGGAGGAAGGTTTTAGAAACTTGTCCAAAGTCACCCCACTAGTAAGTGGCAAGCCTGCTGTCGGAGCCTGGGTTGGTCCCCAGAGCCACTTTCTCTCCACTCTCCTACTGAAACACTTGCATCCCAAGAGGAGAAGCAGAGACAGCCATCTCTGGGATGCCCTTTCTCTCCAGGACAGAGGCAGAGACGGCTCTCCCAATCCGGGCGAGGAACTATCCTCCGCTCCCTGGCCTGGCCCCACCCCAGAGGCACCACGGATCTGGGAGGGAGTGTATACAGGGTAGCCGGATGCCACCTTGTTGGGGGCTCCTCAAAACACGTTGAGGAAGCAGGGCTGGCCCTTGTCCCCAGCAACGGAAGCCCCGCTAGGTGTCCTAGGTGTCCAGTTTCTTCCTCCAATCCTGTTTTGAGGCTGTTTCGTTTGATCTTCAAAAAGGAGGACTAGCCTCTACCACCAGAGAAGGCAATGGCACCCCACTCCAGTACTCTTGCCTGGAAAATCCCATGGACAGAAGAGCCTGGTAGGCTGCAGTCCACGGGGTCGCTAAGAGTCAGACATGACTGAGCGGCTTCACTCTCACTTTTCCCTTTCATGCATTGGAGAAGGAAATGGCAACCTATTCCAGTTCTTGCCTGGAGAATCCCAGGGACGCGGGAGTCTGGTAGGCTGCCGTCTGTGGGGTCACACAGAGTCGGACATGACTGAGTGACTTAGCAGCAGCAGCATGCAGTCATCTAAAATAAGACTGGGAGCTGACTGTGGCTCAGATCATGAACTCCTTATTGCCAAATTCAGACTTAAATTGAACAAAGTAGGGAAAATAACTAGGCCATTCAGGTATGACCTAAATCAATACAGTGGAAGTGAGAAATAGATTCAAGGGATTAGATCTGATAGAGTGCCTGAAGAACTATGGGTGGAAATTTGTGACACTGTACAAGAGACAGGGATCGAGACCATCCCCAAGAAAAAGAAATGCAAGAGAGCAAAATGGCTGTCTGAGGAGGCCTTACAAATAGCTGTGAAAAGAAGAGAAGTGAAAAGCAAAGGAGAAAAGGGAAGATACACCCATTTGAATGCAGAGTTCCAAAGAATAGCAAGGAGAGATAAGAAAGCCTTCCTCAGGGATCAATGCAAAGAAATAGAGGAAAACAATAGAATGGGAAAGACTAGAGATCTCTTCAACAAAATTAAAGATATCAAGGGAACATTTCATGCAAAGATGGGCACAATAAAGGACAGAAATAGTATGGACCTAACGGAAGCAGAAGATACTAAGAAGAGGTGACAAGAATACACAGAAGAACTACACAAAAAAGATCTTCACAATCCAGATAATCATGGTATGATCACTCACCTAGAGCCAACATCCTGGAATTCAAAGTCAAGTGGGCCTTAGGAAGCATAACTGTGAACAAAGCTAGTGGAGGTGATGTAATTCCAGTTGAGCTCTTTCAAATCCTAAAAGATGATGCTGTGAAAGTGCTGCACTCAATATGCCAGCAAATTTGGAAAACTCAGCAGTGGCCACAGGACTGGAAAAGGTCGGTTTTCATTCCAGTCCCACAGAAATGCAATGCCAAAGAATGCTCAAACTACCACACAATTGCACTCATCTCACAAGCTAATAAAGTAATGGTCAAAATTCTCCAAGCTAGGCTTCAACAGTACGTGAACTATGAATTTCCAGGTGTTCAAGCTGGATTTAGAAAAGGCAGAGGAACCAGAGATCAAATTGCCAATATCCACTGGATCATCGAAAAAGGAAGACAGTTCCAGAAAAACATCTATTTCTGTTTTGTTGACTATGCCGAAGCCTTTGTGTGGATCACAGGAAACTGTGGAAAATTCTTAAAGAGATGGAATACCAGACCACCTGACCTGCCTTTTGAGAAATCTGTATGCAGATCAGGAAGCAACTGTTAGAACCGGACATGGAATAACAGACTGGTTCCAAATAGGGAAAGGAGTACAACAAGACTGTATATTGTCACCTGCTTATTTAACTTATATGCAGAGTGCATCATGAGAAACACTGTGCTGGATAAAGCACAAGCTGGAATCAAGATTGCCAGGAGAAATATCAATAACCTCAGGTATGCAGATGACATCACCCTTGTGGCAGAAAACAAAGAAGAACTAAAGAGCCTCCTGATGAAAGTGAAAGAGGAGAGTGAAAAAGTTGGCTTAAAGCTCAACATTCAGAAAACTAAGATCACGGCATCTGGTCCCATCACTTCATGGCAGATGAGGAAACAGTGGAAACAGTGACAGACTTTGTTTTGGGGGGCTCTAAAATCACTGCAGATGGTGACTGCAGCCATAAAATTAAAAGATGCTTACTCCCTGGAAGAAGAGTTATGACCAACCTAGACAGCATATTGGAGAAGGCAGTGGCAACCCACTCCAGTACTCTTGCCTGGAAAATCCCAAGGACAGAGAAGCCTGGTAGGCTTCAGTCCCTGGGGTCGCTGCAAGTCGAACATGACTGAGCGGCTTCGCTTTCGCTTCTCACTTTCATGCATTGGAGAAGGAAGTGGCAACCCACTCCAGTGTTCTTGCCTGGAGAATCCCAGGGATGGGGGAACCTGATGGGCTGCTGTCTATGGGGTTGCACAGAGTCGGACACGATTGAAGCGACTCAACAGCAGCAGCAGACAGCATATTAAAAAGCAGAGACATTACTTTGCCAACAAAGGTCTGTCTACTCAAAGCTATGGTTTTTTCAGTAGTCACGTATGGATGTGAGATTTGGACTTTAAAGAAAGCTGAGCACCGAAAAACTGGTGCTTTTGAACTGTGGTGTTGGAGAAGACTCCTGAGAGTCCCTTGGACTGCAAGGAGATCCAATCAGTCCATCCTAAAGGAAATCAGTCCTGAATATTCATTGGAAGGACTGATGCTGAAGCTGAAACTGCAATACTTTGGCCATCTGATGCTGACTTATTGGATAAGACCCTGATGCTGGGAAATATTGAAGGCAGAAGGAGTAGAGGACGACAGAGGATGAGATGGTTAGATGGCATCACTGACTCAATGGACATGAGTTTAAGTAAACTCCCGGAGTTGGTGATGGTCAGGGAGGCTGGCATGCTGCAGTCCATGGCGTCGCAAAGAGTCAGACACGACTGAGTGTCTGAACTGAACTGAACTAATGATCCAGCAATCTCACTCCTGGGCATATATTCAGAGAAAATCATGTTTCAAAATGATTCATAGACCCTAGTGTTCATTGCAGCATTGGTTACAATAGACAAGAAATGGAAATAACTTAAATATCCATTGACAGATGAATGGATAAAGATGTGGTACATATATATAATGGAATATAACTGCATATAGTCATTAAAAATAAAGGGTGTGTGTGTGTGTGTGTGTGTGTGTGTGTGTGTGTGTGTGTGAAATTTGCTCAGTTGTGTCCAACTCTTTGCGACCCCATGGACTATACAATCCATGGAATTCTCTAGGCCAGAATACTGGAGTGGGTAGCCTTTCCCTTTTCCAGGGGATCTTCCCAACCCAGGGATCAAACCCAGGTCTCCCACATTGCAGGCTGATTCTTTACCAGCTGAGACACAAGTGAAGCCTAAAGAATGGGTGGGACAGAGTTAAAGATGGCAGAATAGGAGGTTGTGAAGTTCCCATCTCCTCACAAGTACATCAAGAATACGTCATAACAAGTCTCACAGAGCACCTACTGGACACTAGTGGAGGACCTCAGCCATCTAATGGGACAATAAAAGTTCCCATGCAACCAGATAGAACATTGGAAAGGAATGGGGGCATAAAAGTTGAGATGGGATGGGACTGGTGCCCTTGAGGGGAAGCTGAAGGAGAAGAGAATGTCCCCATTGAGAAAAGCCCACTCATGGTGAGGGGATCAGTGGGGACTAAGAGAGACCTTCAGGGAATCAGGGAAATGCAGTAACTGGTCTGTGGATGGCAAGATAGAGAAAGACCTATGTACACTGTGTTGCAACCCTGCACATCCCAGCCTGAATTATGTGTTTCCTGGTGAGGAGGCGGGCTAGGTGCTAGAGAGTGAGGTTTGCTGAGTGGACCCAGGGAGGGGACAGCTGTTGGTGACGAGACAGGCTGAGGCAACAGGAGGGAACGGCCCCACAGCCAGCCGGGAAGGTTAGCAGGGGAGGCCCAGACCACTGTGGAAGCAAGGTGTCATTGTTAATTGGCACACAAAAGGGCATGGTTGCCATTGCAAGACACTTCCACACCTGGGTTCAGCCTCTTTGGGCAATGGGAGTAGCGCATGCCTGTGCAGGCTCACCTACCCCTCAAGCCAGCGTCTCCCTCTTCTGCTCAGGCCCCAGTGAAACTGCTTGTATCCCAGGCCTGATCCTCACCCCTGCCAAAGCCTCAGGGTCACATGGGTCCTGGGCCTGAACCCCCCAGCACCTCCTCTATCCACACAGGTCCTACTGGACCCGAGCACTGCTTCCCTCAAAACCTCTGTGGGCCGCATGGGTCCTGGTGATCTGAATGCTACATGTCTTCAAAGCCTCTTCAAGCTGTGCTGGGCTTTGTGGACATGCCTGTGGAAGCCTATACCCCAGCCAGCCTGCAGGGGCAAGGACACTAAGAGAGGCACTTGGGAAATTTTAGGTTTTTTTTTAATCTTTAAATTAAATTTTTTTCATCATCTATTATTTTATATTTTACTTTTAATACTATTATCATTATTTACACTTTTTTTGAAAGCCACAGTGTGGCTTGCAAGGTCTGATTTCCCAGGCCAGGGGTTGGACCTAAGCCCCTGTGGTGGGAACATAAAATCTGGGCCACTGGACTACTAGAGAACTTCAGACTCCAGGGAATTTTCATCATTGTGAGCTCTCTCAGAGGTCCTCATCTTGGCACCAAGACCTCACTCCACTCAGCTGCCCACAGGCTCCAAAGCTGGATGCCTCAAGCCAAACAGGAACACAGCCCCACCCATCAACATAAATGAAATGATAGAATTACATTACAGTTGAAGGAGCAAGGTAAAAACCTATAAGACCAGAGAAATTTAGAGGAAATAGGTGATTTATTTGAAAGAAGAATTCAGAGCAATGATAGTAAAGATGACCCCAAAATCTCAGAAACAGAATGGAAGCATGGATTGAGAAAATACAAGAAATGTTTAATAAGGACATCAAAGAACTAAAGAACAAACAGTGATCAACAACAGAATAAATGAAATGAAAAATACACTGGAAAGAGTCAATAGCAGAATAACTGAGGTAGAAAATGAATAAGTGAGCTAGATAACTGCCAAGGAGCAGAATAAAGAAAAAAGAATGAAAAGAAATGAAGACGTCTTAGAGACCTTTGGAACAGTAAACACACTAACGTTCAAACTTTAAGAATCCCAGAAGAAGAAGAGAAGGATCTGAGAAAGTATTTCAAGAGATTATAGTCGACAACTTCACTAACATGATAAAGGAAACAGCTACCCAAGTCCAGAAAGTGCATAGAGTCCCATACAGGATAAACCAAAGGGAAACATGCCAAGACACATTAAACACACTGTTGCCTGGAGATATAAATACGTTTTTAGAGAGTGATACAATAAACATCAACATGAAGAGTTGTTAGAGCTTGAAACTGAATGAGGGTAATGATTGTCTTTATCATTCACGTTTTGCTTTGTTAGGTTTTATTCAAACCTTGTGTATATTATAAACACAAGTTTATTACCCTAAAGCTTTAAAAAAGTTTTAAATGATGCATTGTTAAATTTTGACTGAAGAATTTTTCAGTGAATTTTATGCAGATATTTTCTCTGATTGTCCAAACAACATATATTTTAGTGTTTCAAAAGATGATAGTTCTTCAGAATATAATTCAGAGTCAGACAATGTGAATGATAGACTAACAAAAAGACAAAAAAGTTAGTGATGGATTCTGATACGGAAAGTGAAAATGAAACTCATGTGCTGGAGAATGCTTTGCCTCTATAGAAGAGTGGATTGAAGACAACATTTCATGAAAATTAGAAGACTTTATAGCTATGTCAGGTGTAACTATTGAATGTAATAACCCACAAAGTTAGTGAAATAACAGAATTTTTGATAATGACTGTTTTGAGTTGGTCACTTCTCAAACTTGTTATCACCAACAGAATGAAAAATCACATAAAAAGTATGATAAGGCTTTAAAATGGACTGATGTAACCAATAGTGGCCCGAAGTAGTTTCTTGAATTAATAATTTTGATAGGAAGAATAAGTCACAGTGAAAAGAGTATTGGTTGACTGGTCCTTTACTTGAAACACCTAACTTTCCAAAGAGTATTACAAGAAGAAGGCTCAAACAAATAATGACATTTCTTCACTTTAACTCAGAAACTCCACTTCCTCCAGACAGAATCTCAAAAGGTAAACTTGTTTTGGATTATTTTGTACCAAAAAGTGGAGAGGATGACTCAGATTCAAAATTTATAATCCTAGAAAACTTACAAAAATTATAGAATGAATTCTGATCAAGATGGTTAGTGAAAGTGAAATTGGTTGTATATACAACCTTGAGATTTATACAGGTGAAGAAAGGAAACTGCAAGAAACAGTATTAGTCCTACAACCTTATCTTGGTTCATGGCACCATAGTTACTAAGACAGTTATTACAACAGTATGTCTACATCTAAAATATTATTGAAAAATAAAGCCAGAGTTTCTGGGACTGTAACAGAGAATCGTGTTCTACCAAATCAATTAAAGGAGAAATCTGAAAATCTATAGAGGGAAGAAATGACATTCTTATAGATGGGAGAAGTGATTCTTCTTAAATGAAAAGACAAGTGGCTAGTCCACATGGTGACAACTATTCATGACACCTCAATTGCATCAATAGCATCAATAGGAAACGAAAACAGGAGACCTGGCCATCAGATAGCTAAGTCCATTTGTATATTAGAATATAATTAGGAGTTAATAGAACTGATTAATACTTGGAAAACTTTAATATCCTCTGGCAAGCTCAAAAATGGTATAAGAAAGTGGGTTTCTATTTGAGTAATTGTGGTTTATCCAATGCATTTAAATTTTTATAGCCTTAACACATAGAATAAAATGATGCACAAGCAATTTTTGTTAGCAGTAGCCACTGACCTTTCTGGTGAATGTAGTGGTAGTCCCATACTTGATCCTTCTTGTGGCATTTCTAAAAGAAAATATCCACCTTGTTGAGTATCAGGTACAATAGAATAACATATTCTAGAGGAAATAATATCCACAGGACTGAAAAAAAGAAATCGCTGCCAGAAAGTGTAGCATCTGCTCTTCCAGGAAAAAGTGCAGATGGTATATGGTATATTTGTAATATATGTTCTGTTCCCTGCACACACGTGCCTGCTATACTGCTTATTACACTCTCAACGAAATATCAGAATGCTTCTGTAAGACATGTTATTGTTCAGTCACCAAGTCGTGTCCAGCCCATGGTCGGCAGCACACCAGGCTTCTCTGTTCTTCACCATCTTGCAGGTTTCAAATAGGTACATTAAGTGCAAAGAAAACTTGCTGATTTTTAGTCCAACATGGGTGTTTCAATATTTACTTACAAATTTTGAGCCACAGGCATTAGTTTTCTGCAAAAACTCCCCCAGTCAATAATGTATTAATCAAACTAACAAAACTGAAATTCAAAGAAAAATATTAAAAGTAGCAAGGGAAAAGCAACAAATAACAAACAAGGGAATCCCCATAAGGCTATTAGCTGATTCTTCAGTAGAAACCCTTCAGGTAAGAAGGAAGTGGCAGGATATATTTAAAGTGATAAAAGGGAAAAACCTACAACAAGATTAATGTCCCCAGCAAGGATACCATTCAGATTCAACATAGATTCAAAAACTTTACAGATGAGCAGAAGCTGAGAGAGTTCAGCACCACCATCCCAGCTTTACAATGAATGCTAAAGGAACATCTTTTGGCAGGAAACACAAGAGAAGAAAAAACCTACAAAAGCAAACCCAAAGCAATTAAGAAAATGGTGATAGGAACATACATATCAACACTTACCTTAAATGTAAGTTGATTAAATACTTCAACTGAGAGACAGATTGGCTGAATGGATATGAAAAGAAGACCTGTATACTCCTATACACATTCTGTTCACAGAAGAGACCTACTTCAGACCTAGGAACACACATAGACTGGAAGTGGGTGGGAAAAGTTGTTCCATGTAAATGGAAATCAAAGTTGGAAGGGCAATATTCGTATCAGACAAGATAGACTTGTCTATCATTTGGACACTACATATGGATACTATATAATGATCAAGGGATCATTCCAAGAAGAAAGCAATAACAATTAGAATATTTACAGACCTAGAATAGGAGCACCTCAAAACATATGGCAAATACTAGCAACCATAAAAGGGGAAATTGACAGTAATAAAATAATAGTAGGTGACTTTAACACACCACTTACACCAATACACAAATAATCCAGGAAGAAAATTAATAAGGAAATACAAGCTCTAAACAACACATTAGACCAGATAGACTTAATTGATATTTACAGGACAATCCATATGAAAGCAGTAGAATCAGAATACATTTTCTTCTCAAGTGCACAAGAAACATTCTCCAGGATATATCACATCATAGGACACAAATCCAGCCTTGGTAAATTTAAGAAATTTGAAATTGTTTCTAGCATCTTTTAAAACTATGAGATTAGAAATCAATTAGAGGGAAGAAGAGTGAAAAAACACAAACACCTGGAGGCTAAACAATGTGCTACTAAATAACCAGGACATCATGCAAGAAATAAAAAGATAAACAGAAATAAACAACCATGAAAACACAACAACCCATAACCTATGGGATGCAGCAAAAGCTGCATTATAGGAATACATTCCTACCTCAAGAAAGAAGAAAAATCTCCAACCTAACCTTACACCTAAAGCAACCAGAGAAAAGAATAAGAATACCCAAAGTTAGTAGAATAAATCATAAAAATCACAGGAGAAATAAAAGAAGTAGAAATGATGAAAACAGTAGCAAAGATCAATGGATCTAAAAGTTGGTTCTTTGAGAGGATAGACATAGTTGATAAACCTTTAGCCAGACTCATCAAGAAAAAAAGAGGAAGGACTCAATAAAATTAGAAATGGAAAGGAAAATTACAACTGATACCATAAAAATACAAAGTACCATAGGAGACTACTATAAGTGACTGTATGCCAATAAAATGGACAACCTGGAAGAAATGGACAGATTCTTCCAAAGGTACAATATTCCAAGACTGAACCAGGAAAAATTAAAAAATATGAACAGACCAATCACAAGCATTGAAATTGAAACTGTATTTAAAAATCTTCCAACATATGAAAGTCTAAGACCAGTTGGCTTCAGAAGGAAACTCCATCAAATATTTAGAGAAGAGCTATTACCTATACACCTCAAACTCTTCCCAAAAAATTGAAGAGGAAGAAACACTCCTAAGCTCATTCTACAAAGGCCATCATCACTGTGACAACAAAACCAGACAAATAAATCACACGCACAAAAAAGAAAATACAGACCAATATCATTGAAGAACATAGACTCAATAATTATAAAAAGAATACTAGTAAACAGAATTCAACAGCATGTTAATAGTATCATTCACTATGATAGATTTATCCCAGTGATGAAAATAGTATATGCAAATGAATGTGATACACCATATTAACAAATTGAAGAATTAAAAACCATATGATCATCTCTATAGATGCAGAAAAGCTTTTGAAGAAATTCAACACCCATTTATGAAAAAAAACCCTCCAGAAAATGGGTATACAGAGAACCTAATTCAACACAATAAAGCCACATATGACAGACCCACAGCAAACATTTTCTGTGGTGAAAAACTGAAATGTTTCCTCTGAGATAAGGAGTAAGATGAAGATGACCACTCTTGACACCATTATTCAACAGTTTTGAAAGTCCTAGCTACAACAGAGAAGAAAAATAAAGGGAATCCAAACTGGAAGAGAAGTGAAACTGTCACTGTTTGCAGATGACATGATACTTTATGTAGAAAATCCTAAAGATGCTAACAGAAAACTACTAGTGCTAATCACTGAATCTGGCAAAGTTGCACAATACAAAAATATGCAGAAATCTCTTCTATTCCTATACACTAACAATGAACAATCAGAGAAATTAACAATCCCCTTTATCATTGCAATGACACACACACACACACACACAAAATACCTAGGAATAAATCTACTTAAGGAGGCAAAAGATTGGTACGCAGAAAACTATAAGATACTGATAAGAGATATCAAAGACACACAAACAAATGCGAAGATATACCATGTTCTTGGATTGGAAGAATCAATATTGTGAAAATTACTATCCAGAGCAATCTACAGATTCAGTGCAATCCCTATCAAATTCAGTTCCATTCAATTCAGACACTCAGTCATGTCTGACTCTTTGTGACCCCATGAACCGCAGCACTCCAGGCCTCCCTGTCCATCACCAACTCCCGGAGTTTACCCAAACTCATGTTCATTGAGTTAGTGATGCCATCCAACCATCTCATCCTCTGTCATCCCCTTCTCCTCCTGCCCTCAGTCTTTCCCAGCATCAGGGTCTTTTCCAATGAGAGCTCTTCGCATCGGGTGGCCAAAGTACTGGAGTTTCAGCTTCAACATCAGTCCTTCCAATGAACACCCAGGACTGATCTCTTTTAGGATAAACTGGTTCCAGTCCTTGAAGCCCAAGGGACTCTCAAGAGTCATCTCCAACACCACAGTTCAAAAGCCTCAATTCTTCTGTGCTCAGCTTTCTTTTATAGTCCAGCTCTCACATCCATACATGACTACTGGAAAAACCACAGCCTTGACTAGACAAATCTTTGTGGACCAAGTAATGTCTCTGCTTTTTAATATGCTAAGTTGGTCATAACTTTCCTTCCAAGGAGTAAGCGTCTTTAATTTCATGGCTGCATTCACCATCTGCAGTGATTTTGGAGCCCCCCAAAATAAACTCAGCCACTTTTTCCACTGTTTCACCATCTATTTTCCTATCAAATTACTAATAGCGTTTTTCACAGATTCAGAACAAAAAATTTTTACAATTTGTAAGGAAAAATAAACACCTCAAATAACCAAAGCAATCCTGAGGTAGGGGAGGGAGAAGCTGGAGGAATGAGGTTTCCTGACTTAAGACTGTACTACATAATCTACAGTAATGAAGACAGTATGGTATCAGCACAAAAACAGAAATATAGACCAATGAACAGGATAGGAAACCCAGAGAAACCGATGGACTATGATCACCTATGAAAATGGTGACAAGAATACACAATGTTGGAAAGACAGTCTCTTTAATAATTGGTGCTGGGAAAACTGGACAGCTACATGTAAAAGAATGAAATTAGAATACTCCATAACACCATACATAAAAATAAACTTTAAATGGATTAAAGACCTACATGTAAGGCCAGACACTGTGAAACTCTTAGAGGAAAACATAAGCAGAACACTCTTTGACATAAATTACAGGAAGGTATTCTTTGGCCCAACTCCTAGAGTAGTGAAAATAACAAAAATAAATGGAACCTATTTAAAGCTTTTTGCACAGCAATGAAAACTATAAAGAACACAAGAACACAGCCCTCAGAAGGGGGCAAAATATTTGCAAATGAAGCAACTGACAAGGAATTAATCTCTAAAATATACAGTTCATGCAGCTCAATACCAATCAGAAAATGGGTGGAAGACCTAATTAGACATTTCTCCAAAAAGAGATACAAATGCCACAAAGCATGTGAAATGATGTCCAACATCACTAATAATTAGAGAAATGAAAATCAAAATTACAATTAGGTATCACCTCACACCAGTCAGAATGGCCATCATCAAAAGCTGGAGAGGATGTGGAGAAAAGGAAACCCACTTGCAGTATTGGTGGGAATGTAACTTGGTGCAGCCACTATGAAAAACAGTATGGATGCTCCTTAAAAAGCTAAAAACAAAGTTAACATATGAGTCAGCAAACTTACTTCTGGGCAGGTACTCAGAGAAAACCATAATTCCAAAAGATACATGCACTGTAGCAGTATTTACAATAGCTGGGGCATGTAAGCATGCTAAATGCCCATCATCAGAGAAATGGATAAAGATGATGTGGCATTGTAGCATATATATACATATATATGGAATATATATAAAAAGAAATGAAATAGTGCAAATTGTAGAGATGTGGCTAGATAGTGGCTGTCATACAGAGCGGAGTGAGGTATGTCAGAATGAGGAAAACAAATATATAAATGCATTTATGTGGAATCTGGAAAAATAGTACAAATGAATCTATTGAAAAGCAGAAATAGAGACACAGACAGATACATGGACACCAAGGTGGGAAAGGGGGAGTGGGACCAATTGGAAAATTGGGATTCACACATGTGAACTTCTATGTGTAAACTAGATAACTGATGGGAACCTCCTGTGTAGGAAACTACTCAGTGCCTGGTGGTGACAAAGAAGGGATGTATGTAAATATATAGCTGATGCATTTTGCTGTTCAGCAGAAACTGACACAACACTGTAAAGCAACTACAATGAAAAATTTTAAAATAAATAAAAATGAAATAATGCCGTTTGCAGCAATGTGGACAAAAAGTATAAACACAAGAAGTACAGAATCCAACTGAAAAAGGTTTAAAATGACAATAATTATGTGAAAGTGAAAGTGTTAGTAGCTCAGTTGTGTATGACTATTTTGTGACCCCATGGATTATAGCCCACCAGACTCCCCTGTCCATGGGATTTTCCAGGCAAGAGTACTGGAGTGGGTTGCCAGGTCCTTCTCCAGAGGATTTTCCTGACCCAGGGATTGAACCTGGGTCTCCTGCATTGCAGGCAGACTCTTTACCGTCTGAGCCATCATTGAAGCCTGCCAAAGTGAGCTGAAACCAACCGAAAAAAAAAAAAAAAAAGATTTAAAGTGACAATAACTACATACTTACCATTACTTTTAATGTCAGTAGACTAAGTGCTGGGATCAAAAGATATAAAGCAGCAGAGTGGATAATAAAAGAAACTACAGTATGCTGCATATAAGACTCACTTTTTGGCAAAGACATGATTAAAGAACAAGGGTAGAAAAAGTATTTCATTCAAACGGAGCTGATGAGAAAACTGATGCAGCTTTCTGATACTGGATAGAGTAGATTTTATAACAAAGTCCATAAAGAAAGGTAAAGAAGGACACTATGTAATTTAAAAGGGTCAATACAAGAGGGCATTATACTTGTTAACATATATGCACCCAATATAAGAGCACCTAAATATATTAAACAAGTGCTGAAAGAAGTGAGAGATTGACAGGAATACAATAATAATAGGAAATTTTAATGCCCCACTAACACCAGTGGACAGATCATCCAGTCAGAAAATCAAAAAGGCAACAAATCCTAAAGGACACAGTAGTCTATTTGGACTTAATTGGTATTTAGAGGACCATAAAAAGAGACACTACCAAAAAAAAGGCCAATATCTTTGATGAATATAGATGCAAAACTCCTCAAAGTTTTAGCAACTTACACCAAGAATACATAAAAAGAATTGTACATCATGATGACGTTGGATTCATTACAAGGTTGCAAGTGTGATTTAACATACAAATCAGTTGATATGATACACCATATTAACAAGAAAAGACAAAAACTACATGATCATCTGAATAGATGCAGAGAAAGTATTTGATAGCTTTCAGTAGACATTCATTATATATATATATACACTCACTAAAATGGGAACATAACAGGATAGTGCCATTTCATGGCCAACAGAAAACTCAAGAGTGAAATGCTGAAAGCCTCCCCACTGATTCTGGAACAAGACAAAGATGCCCTCTGTCACTGCTTCTGTTCAACATAGTATTGGTGTTCTTTGCCATTTCAAGAAGACAAGAAATAAAAGGTGTCCAGTTTGAACGGAAAGAGGTAAACCTGTCATCATATGTAGATGACACGATACTCATTGGAAGGAGTGATGCTGAAGCTCCAATACTTTGGCCTCCTGATGTGAAGAACTGACTTATTGGAAAAGACCCTGATGCTGGGAAAGATTGAAGGCAAGAGAAGAAGGTGACAACAAAGGATGAAATGGTTGGATGGCATCACCAACTCGATGGACATGAGTTTGAGCAGGCTTCGGGAGTTGGTGATGGACAGGGAAGCCTGGCATGCTACAGTCCATGGGGTCGTAGAGAGTCAGACATGAGTGAGTGAATGAACTGAACAATACTCTGTATAGGGATCCCTAAAGACTTCACACAAAGAAAACTATTAGAACTAATAAATTTATTCAGCAAGTTAGCAGGCACAAGTTAATATACAGAAATCTGTTCCTTTTATTTATACTAACAATGAAATATTAGAAAAAAAAAGTCACATCGAAAAAATAAAGTGTCCAGGAATAAATCTATGTAGGAGGTGAAAAGACCTATATAGTAAGAAGTTAAAACACTGATCAAGGCAATTGAAGATGATTCAGAGAAGTGGAAAGATACTTTATGCTTGTGGGTATAAAGTATTAATATAATGGTCATACTTCCCAAAGCAGTCTTTCAATTTATTATGATTCCTATCAAATTACCTGTGACATTTTCCACAGAACTACAAAAAACAAATTGTAAAACTTTTATATGGTATTACATAAGACCCAGAATTGCCATAACAATCCTGAAGAAGAAGAACAAAGCTAGAAGCATTATCCTCCCGAACTCCAGACAATACTGTAAAGTTTCGGTAATCAAAACAGCATCATATTGGCAAGAAACAGACATATAGATCAGTGGAACAGAATAGAGAGCTCAGAAATAAACCTAGACAACTATGGATTAATCATAAATGAGAGAAAAGTACACAGTGAAGGAAAGATAATGTTCTCAAGGGTTTTGAGGAAGCTGGACAGTGTCATAAAAATCAATGAAATTAGAACACCCCCTCACCCCACATACAAAACTAAATGTCAAATGGCTTATAAACCTAAAAATAAGACAACACCATGAAACTCTTAGAAGAGAACATAGGAAAAACATTCTGACTTAAATTGTAGCAACTTTTTTCTTAGATGAATCTCCCAAGGCAAAAGAAATAAAAGCAAAAATAAACAAATGAGATCTAATCAAACTTAAAAGCTTTTGCACAGCAAAGGAAGCCATCAACAAATCAAAAAGACAGCCTATGCTTAAACTGAAAATATTTTCAAATGTTGCAACCAACAAGGGATTAATTTCTAAAATAAACAACTAATACAACTCCATGTAAAAAACAGACAATCAAATAATGGGCAGAAGATCTAAATAGACATTTCTGTAAGGAAGACACATGGATGGCTAACAGGCACATGAAAAGATGCTCAACATTGTTAATTATTAGATAAGTGAAAAAATCATAATGAGGTATCTCACACTGGTCAGGATGACTATCATCATAAAGTCTACAAATAATAAATAATGGAGGGGTTGTAGAAAAAAGGGAACCCTCCTCCCCTGGTGGGAATGTAACTTGGTGCAGCCACTATAGGAAACAGTGTAGAGGTTCTTTAAAAAATTTTAAATGGAGTTACCATATGAGAGAGCAATCTCAGTCCAGTCTATATATCCAGAGAAGATGAAAACTCCAATTTGAAAAGGTGCATAACCCCACAGCAGCACTGTTTACCGTACTCAAGACGTGGAAGCAACATAAGTGTCCCGTCAACAGAGGCATGAATAAAGTGGTATGTACACGCAATGGAATACTACTTAGCCACAAAAAACAATGACATAATGCCTTTTGCAGCAATATGGATGGACCTACAAAATACTAAGGCAGGTCAGAGAAAGATAAATATGTTATCATTTACATGTGGAATTTAAAAGAACAATATGAATTTATCTGTTTACAAAATAAACACAGACCCAGACATAGAAAATAAAATTAAGGTGACCAAAGGAGAAAGGGAAGGTGGGAGGGATAAATTAGCAGTATCGGATTAACAGATAAACACTACTATATGTAAAACAGATAAACAACAGGACTTAATGTGTAACAAGGAATATTTAATATATTATGATAACCTATAATGGAAAACTCCCTGAAACAATATATGTAACTGAATCACTTTGCTATACACCTGAAATGAACACAATATTGTAAATCAAATACACTTCCATTTTTAAAAGTCCCTTATTTTTTTTAAAGTGAAAAGCAAAATTGACTTTCTTCCCAGATTTTTATCTGATCCTTAAAGAAGTGTTCATTCCTAAAATTTCAATAGTGGAGTCTTAGGTATGGGTGACAAATACTAAAATAATTAAGACAGTGAATAAGTTAAGAAATCTACAAACAATAAATGCTTGAGAGGATGTGGAGAAAAGGGAGCGCTCCTACATTTTGGTGGGAATATAAATTGGTACAGCCACTATGCAGACTACTATCTAAAGGCTCCTTAAAAAAAAAAAATAAAGAACTACCACATGACTCAGCAAACCCATTCTTGGGCATATACCCAGAGAAAACCATATTTCCAAAAGATTCATGCATCCCAATATTCATTGCATCACTATTTAGAGTAACTAGGACATGGAAGCAACCTAAATGTCCATCAACAGAGGAATGGATAAAGATGATGTGGTACATATAACCATTAAATATGGAATATAACCATTAAAAAAATTAATGCCATTTGTAGCAAAAAGGATGGACCTAGAGATTGTCATACTCAGTAAACTAAGAGAAAGACAAATGTCACATGATATAGTTTATATATGGAGTCTAAAGAGGGTAGAAATGAACAAGTGTGCTCATCTTTTGTAAGAGCACCAAAATTGGAACTAGTTGCTGAACAACCATCGACAGGAAAATGTTGGAACCCACCAGAAAATGATACCACACATCCAAGGGCAAAGGAAAAGCTGCAAGAAGGTGGAAGAAAGGGCACAATCACATTTAAAATCAAACCTCATATCCACCAGAGACACTTGGAGAGCATAAACAAAACCTTGTGTGCATCTGGACCCAGAGAAAGGAGCAGTGACCCCCAGAAGAGACAGCCAGACCTGCCTGTGAGTGTTTGAGGGTCTCCTGCAGAGGCATGGGTCAGCAGTGGCCTGCCGCGGGTATAGGGGCTCTGGAACAGCAGTCTTGGGAGGCATGGCATGTGGCATAAGTCCTCTTGGAGGAGGTTTCCATAAGCCCTACTGTAGAGCTGCCAGGTGGGCTATCCACAAACTGGAAAAAAGTTCTACCAAAGAAGTTCTTTGACTGTTGTGAAAGTTCTAGGCCCCGCAGCAGACTTCCCAACCTGAGGGTCTGGCAAAGGCACTGAGAATCCTCAGGGAATGTGACTTTGAAGGTCAGTGGGGTTTGATTCCAGAACTTCCACAGGACTGGGGAAACAGCCTCTTGGAAGGAAAAGACCTTCCTATGTGCTCCAGGACACTGGAGAAAGGAGCAGTGACCCCAAAAGACACTGAGCCAGACTTGTCTGTGAGTGTTTAGGGATCTCCAGCGGAGGCGTGGGTTGACAGTGGCCCGCTGTGGGACCGGGGCACTGACAGCCACAGTCCTGGGAGGCAGTGTGCTGGCATTAGTCCTTTTGGAGGAAGTCACCATTACCCCTGCCACCCATCAGCAGAAAATTGGATTAAAGATTTACTGAGCATGGCCTTGCCTGCCAGAACAAGACCCAGTTTCCCCCACAGCCAGCCCTCCTATCAGGAAGCTTGCACACGCCTCTTATCTTCATCCATCAGTGGGCAGACAAAATGAAAACCACAATCTGTGAAAACTAACCAAAAAAATAACATGGATCCATATATATGTGTTAGTATGCTGTAATGTTCTTTATCTTTCTGGCTTACTTCACTCTGTATAATGGGCTCCAGTTTCATCCATCTCATTAGAACTGATTCAAATGAATTCTTTTTAACGGCTGAGTAATATTCCATGGTGTATATGTACCACAGCTTCCTTATCCATTCATCTGCTGATGGGCATCTAGGTTGCTTCCATGTCCTGGCTATTATAAACAGTGCTGGGATGGGGAATACGTGTAACTCTATGGCTGATTCATATCCATGTATGACAAAACCCACTGAAATGTTGTGAAGTAATTAGCCTCCAACTAATAAAAAAATAAATAAATAAATAACATGGATCACAGCTTTGTGTAACTTAATGAGGCTATGAGCCATGCCCCGTAGGGCCACTCATGATGTGCTGGTCATGGTGGAGAGATTTGACAAAACATGGTCCACTGGAGAAGGGACCGTAGCAAACCACTTCAGCATTCTTGCCTTGAGAACCCCATGAACAGTATGAAAAGGCAAAAAGATATGATGCTGAAAGATGAACCCCCCAGAGGTCAGTAGGTGTCCAAAATGCTACAGGAGAAGAGAGGAGAAATAGCTTCAGAAGGGGTGAAGAGGCTGAGCCAAACAATGCCCAGTTGTTGATGTATCTGGTGGTGAAAGTAAAGAACACTATTGCATAGGAACATGGAATGTCAGGTCCATGAATCAAGGTAAATTGGAAGTGGTCAAACAGGAGATGGCAAGAATGAACATTGACATTTTAGGATTCATTGAACTAAAATGGACAGGGATAGGCAAATTTAGTTCAGATAACCATTATATCTACTGCCTTGGGCAAGAATCCCATAGAGGAAATAGAGCAGCCCTTACAGTCAACAAAAGAGTTCGAAATGCAGTACTTGGGTGTAAAAACAACGAAATTACTTTGTTTCGTTTCCAAGACAAAACATTCAATATCACAGTAATCCAAGTCTGTGCCACTACCACTAATGCCAAAGAAACTGAAGTTGAACAGTTCTATGAAGACCTAAAAGACCTTTTAGAACTAACACCAAAAAAGATGTCCTTTTCATCATAGGGGACTGGAATGCAAAAATAGGAAGTTAATAGATATCTGGAGTAACAAGGAAGTTTGGTCTTGGAGTACAAAACTCAAGCAGAGCAAAGGCTAACAGTTTTGCCAAGAGAACGCGCTAGTCATAGCAAACGCCCTCTTCCAACAACACAAGAGATGACTCTACATATGGACATCACTGTATGGTCAATACTGAAATCAGAATGATGATATTCTTTGCAGCTGAAGATGGAGAATCTCTACACAGTCAGCAAAAACAAGACTGGGAACTAACTGTAACTTACTGCAAAATTCAAACTTAGAGAAAGAACGGAAAACCACTAGGCCATTCATGTATGACCTAAATCAAGTCCCTTATGATTATACAGTAGAAGTGACAAATAGATTCAAGAGGTCAGATCTGATAGAGTGCCTGAAGAGCTATGGACAGAGGTTCAAAACATTATTCAGGAGGCAGTGATCAAAACCATTCTCAAGAAGAAGAAATACAGAAAGGCAAAATGGTTGTCTGAGAAGGCCCTGCAAATAGCTAAGAAAAGAAGAGAAGCAAAGGACAAAGAAGAAAAGGAAAAATATTTCTATCTGAATGCAGAATTCCAAAGAATAGCAAGGAGGATAAGAAAACCTTCTTGAATGAACAGTGTAAAAAAATTGAAGAAAACAATAGGATGGGAAAGATCTCTTCAAGAAAATTGGGGAACATTTCATGCAAAGATTGGGACAATTAAGGAAAGAAACGGTATGGATTTGCAGAAGATGTTAAGAAGGGGTGGCAAGAATACACAGAAGGACTGTCCAAAAAAGATCTTAATGACCCAGATAACCACAATGGTGTGATCATTCACCAAGAACTAGACATCCTGGAGTGTAAAGTCAAGTGGGCCTTAGGAAGCATCACTACAAACTAAGCTAGTGGAGGTGATAGAATTCCACCTGAGCTGTTTCAAATCCTCATAGATGATGCTGTTAAAGTGCTGCACTCAGTATGCCAACAAAGGTCTGTATAGTCAAAGCTATGGTTTTTCCAGTAATCATGTATGGATGTGAGAGTTGGATCATAAAGAAGGCTGAGAACTGAAGAATTGATGCTTTTGAACTGTGGCATTGGAGAAGATGCCCGAGAGTCCCTTGGACTGCAAGGAAATCAAACCAGTCAGTCCTAAAGGAAATCAGTCCTGAATATTGATTGGAAGGATTGATGCTAAAGCTGAGGCTCCAATACTTTTGCCACTTGATGTGAAGAGCCAACTCACTGAAAAAGACCCTGATGCTAGGAAAGATTGAGGGCAGGAGGAGAAGGGGATGACAGAGGATGAGATGGTTGGATGGCACCATCAGATACTCAATGCACATGAGTTTGAGCAAATTCCAGAAGATGGTGAATGACAGGGAAGCCTGGTGTGCTGCAGTCTACGTGGTCTCAAGGTGTCAAGACACAGTTGAGAGACTGAATAGCAACAACAACAAATGAACTTACTTCCAGAATATGAAGTAGAGTCATAGATGTAAAAAAATAAACTATTGGTTACCAGGGGATGTGGGGGATAAGTTGGGAGATTGGGACTGACATATACACAACTATATATCAGATAGGTAACTAATAAGAACCTATTGTATGGTACAGGGAACTCTACTCAGTACTCTGTAATGGCCTATATTGGGAAAGAATCTTAAAAAAAAAAAAAGTAGATATACATATTTGTATAACTGATTCACTTTACTGCATACCTGAAACTAACACAGCATTGTTAATTAACTATACTCCAATAAATTTTTTTAAAAAATATATAAAAAGGTAAGACATTTTAAAGATCACTTTTAAAAAAAAAAGATCAATATATAGATTTTCTTATAACAGAGAAACCAGAATGGTCCTGAATCATGACTACCCTCATATCCTTACTTAGTGAAACAAGAAAACTCCCAAGAAAGAGAAAAATTCAAAGAATTTATATCTTAAAATGAAGCAACAATGTTGTGTGTCTGTTTCTTTTCACTTATCTAACAGTGTATAGGCCTTTAAATACTCTAAGGAGCACACAGAGATGCCATTAAAACTATCAAAAACCAACAGCCAAGAGAAGAACATGAATCATTTTGTTTCTTTAATACACTTATTGCTTTAATATATCTCCTTTCCTCCTCCCCAAATCATTATTTTTCCTCCACTGTCCTATATAGTAACTGCTTTTCCCAGAATCTCAAAACTCTTCTTTCCACTCTTTTATTCTCCCTCATGATTCTTTTAATTTGTTGTCGATGTGTTGATTCTACACTGTAAGATAAAAGGACAATTTATGAATATGCTGAGCATAGTAGCAACATTGCTAAACAGATGAAATATGAGCTCTGTAAAGCAAATTATGGGTATACAAACTGTTAGTCTTTTTGAAAAGTAGTGTGAATATAAAGAAAGTTCACATTGCCTGCTAGGGTGTCTCTCGTAAAGGTAATTGGTTATGTCTTTAGTAATGCATAGGGTAAGAAATGAAGATAGAATATGGAGTTGGTTGCATATCTTGGGTAAACTTAATGACATGAGCAAATGGAGTCAGAAAAAAGAGGTTTTAGCACATAGAATAAGTCATCAAGTTTCAAAGCTACTGAAAGAGCAAAGCTGGACAGTAAGGTTCGCTCTGAATGATGTACTAAGGAGGCTGAACGCTAGTGAAGACTTCTGAGACGAGAATGAACTTAATGCCTTCAAGAATTTCTTCAAGAAATTATTCTAGCAACTGAGTGGATAAGAAGTAACATAGAAGTGTAGTTTACTAGTAATTATAAAAAAAAAACCCAGGCCCAAGATTGTAAATGCCTGAAATGTGAAGTTTTTGAAATGGGGAACCATAGAGTGATACAATGGAAACAAGAAGAAATAAAATATGAGGTCAGAAACACAAAAACTTCTCAAACTAGGGCCTCAGAAAATGGTACTGGCGTTAACAGAAATAGCAAAGCAGAAGGAGCAGCTTAGGGGTGAGGAAAGAGAGACAAGTACAGTGTGAGCTGTACTGATGTTGAGATACCAATAGAAGAACCAGGTGGAACTGTAGATCTCAGGAGAGTTATGGTGAAAAGATGATCTAAACATACTTTCTTATGTGGTGAACAAGAGTTTCATAGTTAGGGTTAGCATGGTTTTTTCCTTCATTGTAAAAATCACAGTAAAGCTGAGGGTGAGGCAAGAAATAGGTGAGCGCATTGATCTCTCTCTCTTCAGAAATTAAATATAGAGTTAATAGGGATCTAAGGTCTTAACACTGGAAGTAGAAGGATTTGTGAGTGCGTTCTAACTTAAAATATCTGTATTCCCCAAATAGGAAAACAATTTAGGTCCTTAAAAGAAAGCAAGCTCAAAATTGGCACTGAGACATTTGTTGAGGACATACATATTCATGATTTTTTAAGGTCTGTGTGTTGATCTAGGAGAAGAAAACAATTTTTATGTTAAATGTACAGTTCAGTGGTATTACATTCACTGTGTTGTGCAGTCATCACTATTTCCATAACATTTTTATTACCCCAAACAGAAACTCTGTACCAACACTTAACTCCCCATTTTCCCATCTGCAGCCCCTGGTCACCTCTAATCATCTCCATGTCTATGAAGTAAAAGTGAAAGTGAAAGTCACTCAGTCATGTCCTACTCTTTGCGACCCCATGGACTATGTAGCCCGTGGAATTCTCCAGGCCAGAATACTGGAGTGGGTAGCCTTTCCCTTCTCCAGGGGATCTTCCCAACCAGGGATCGAACCCAGGTCTCCAGTATTGCAGGCAGATTCTTTACCAGCTGAGCCACAAGGGAAGCCCAAGAACACTGGAGTGGGTAGTCTATCCCTTCTGCAGCAGATCTTCCTGACCCAGGAATCGAACTGGGGTCTCCTGCATTGCAGGAGCATTCTTTACCAACTGAGCCATGAGGGAAACCCATGTCTATAGATGTACATATTGTGGACATTTCATATCAGCGAAATCATACAATGATACAATCAAGTAAGTTTCTGTAAAAAAAAATAATGTTAGGAACACTCTGTATGACATCTATCCTCTTAACAAATTTTGTACAGTGTGTTATTATTGACCATAGGAACAATGTTTCATAGCAAATCTCTAGCGCTTATAAATCTTACTTAACTGAAACTTTACTCCTGTTAATAACTACCCATTTCTCCCTTGCCCTAGATCTTGGTACCCACCCTTCTCATCTTTGTTTTGAGTTTGACTATTTCAGATAACTCATGTAAGTGGAACCATGCAATGCTTGTGTCACACGACCTACTATTTTCTAAGCAGAAATACCATATGGGAGAAAAAGTAGGGGAGAGAACATTTTAATTAAGCTGAGGAGACTTAGATAAGCACTTAATAAATCTAATATTGTATCTCTAGCTACATTAGAGTTTACAACATGCCTCCAGATTATGTCATTTTTACAACCTTTCTGTAAGGTTGAGCTGGAAGCGTTATCTCCATATAAAAGATGAAGTGATGCTCAGAGGTACTGCGCAGTTGCTCTAGAACATATAAATAAAAGTTACTATTAGGTCTTTTGATTGAAACTAGAAACAGAAGAAACAAGCAAACACAGTCACTATCATCTATTCAGTGGTGTTAGTAAATAAAGTTATGTTCAGTGTAACATTTCTGTCTTGAAGCAAGATACAGTTTTCATGTAAACTTATAAAATACTGCTGTGTAAAAACATACAAATTAATCCAATGAGTAGTTAATTGTACCTTAGTAATATTGGTGTAATTGAGTTGGGAGTATAAGAAATTATCTGTATCTGAAAATACTAAAATTGTAGTTGATGACCAAATGAGCCAGAGATTACTAACACTTCAAAAATGAAAATGTCTTCCCAAATCCTATTTTTAGAGGGTCCTTCAAATAATGAAGAAAAAAAAAGATTGATAGTCACAGAGCAAAAATCATAAAATAATGGATGCCTTTTGAAATACTACATTGTTTTCAAGTGGCTGAAAAGTATTTGAGGAGAAATTGAACTTGAATCTATTTTCTCATAAAATGTGAAAGAAAGTCTTGGTGAATGTTTTAAAATACCAAAAGGATATGATTGGCTATGGCACACAAGTAGTTGAAGTTTTAAAAATTTTACTTTAAAATTAATCTTTTAAAATATACTGCTTTAAGATATTTACACTTGTAAATTACAATAAAAAATTCATTATAATAGAGAAAAGTAAAATAGAGTAGGATAGTACATTAAATTATCTAGTTAATCTCATCTTTTGGAAGCCTGACAGTTGAGGTCAGAAAGTTGCATATCAACTATTTGGGACGTTCTGGCTCTGCATTCTCTGATAAAAAATAGTTTGGGATGATGGAGCATCAGCTTGTTGGTTCTAAACTTTAAGAGTATTTTATATATAGAAAGGAAACAGCAAAGTATAAATCAGCCAGATTAAAACATTTGCTTATGAATAACTGATTTCCCTGCTTTGCTTAATTACTGAAGGTAGTACTGTGCTGTCCTGCAAAATAAATGGAAAAATCTCAGCCAGAAGTCACCTGGTAACTGTCAGGATTCCATATAACATACTGAAGGATGCATTTAAGACAGAGATTTATACGCCATGCAGTTTAAAAATTTCAGTCAACAAGAAAGTAATTTTTGAAAAAGACTAATTAGTTTTGAATCAATTCAATGAGAACATGTGCATATGTTCTCTGTAAATTTATAAAATGGTAGAATGTTTAGATATTTTAATTTCCCACTGGCTTATTCTATGACCCTTGAAACAAATTCCATGTTTTGTTTGAATTAATCTCCATTTATTTGAATTAATCTCCAAAACATCAACCCCAGTAATTGGGACAGAAGTATAGGAGTGGTAAGGGTGGGGATGGTGTGTAAAGAAACAAGGCTAATTAATAATTCCAGTCTTACTACTTCTCATTGTAGTGTTTTCTTCTATGTCATCAACATGGGGACTTGGGTGGAGTAGATTTTGATAGACTGGAGGACTTGAAAGCAAGCACCCATAAAGGAGAAACTCAGATTTACTGATGTGATCTTAGGCACATAGTAAGTAGGATTTTATCAGCCACTTGTTCAGTAGCTATTGAGTGATTTCTGTTTGCCGGGCACTATTCAAGGAGTGAAAATACATCATTTAGCAAAACATGTAACATTCCTGTCCTTTGTAATCTTTATTTCAGTAGGGGTTGAGAAAATATAAGCATGATTAATAAAGTATTTGTAATACTAAAAGGTGATGTGCTATATAAAAGTTACAAAGATGAGTAAGAAGCATCTGGAATACAGAAATGATGGAACATCATTTTGAGATTTTAAATGGAGTGCATAGGGTAGGCCTCAATGAGGTGATATATGAGCAAAGACTTGAAGAAAGGGAGATGTGAGACACATGACTATCTAGGAGAACACCATTCCAGGCAGAGATAACTGCAAGTGACTCCTGTTCTTCAGTCAGGACTTGGGAAGGCACCATCTGGCCAACATCAGAAATCAAGGCCACATTTCTCAGCTGCTGGAGCTGGCCACGTCCACACTGGACAACTTTCCATCTCAGCAGTGCCTGTGGGCCTGCTGGGGTCAGCAAGGGTGATGGGGAGACACCTCCGTGGTCAGGGCGGGACCCGTTGGTCCTTCTCTGCTCATGGTGACAAGAGGACCCCTGCACTTGTTCACTCATTCTGACACGTGGCAACACTTCAGAATTCACAGACATCTCCCACAAAGGGACCAACCTGTGCAGAGTGAGGGACCCCCCCCTGGCCTGTCGATGGGGGAACCGGTGCCAGGAGAGGCCCCCCCCTGCACCCCAAGTGCTGATACCCTTCAGGCCTGGGCAGGCATTTGCCGAGCCCTCAGTCCATGAGGGGGCGGAGGGTGACAAGGTGTCCCACCCACAGCCCCAGAGGTCCCAGCCCAGCAGGGCCTCACAGTGGTGACAGGGACAGCGACAGGTTTTGGGTTCTGTCCACCTCGTCCTCCAAGCTGTGAGGATGAGCCCAGATGGGCACCTGGTCCTGGCAGTGGCAGCTCCCCCTTCTCTGGGGGCAGGTTTGTGTCAGGTCTTCCTGCTCCCAGGAAATTCCCACAGCAATGAACACTGGAAGGCGACATGCATGTTCCTTTGTCTAACAGAGTCATGATATATTCTTCACCGAATGCACCTCTCAGATGCGCAGAACCTAGACATGTGAGCAGCAAACATTTCAAACCAGTTCGGAGAGAGTGTGGCCCCTCCTGGTACTCAAGTGTCCATGGGTGGGGGTCAGCAGGAAGCCCTTTTGATTCTGGGGCCATGGAGGGTTTCAGAGTGACTGCCCCACCCCCCCCCAGACCATGGTGTGGCCCAGGCTGAGGAAGCCACATCCCATGAGGGATGGGGAGTATGTGGGTGCTGCAGTGAGGGGTGCTGCCCACCCATGGGGGCCAGAGCCAGGAGGAACTGGCCAGCTCCACCCCCGGCCCCCAGCTCTGCCCACCCCCGCTGTCAGGGCCCCCGAGCCACACGGGAAGTCCATGGAAGCCCCCCCCCCCAATGCTCAGGTACCCAGGTTACCCACCCAGAGGGCACTGAGGACTCCTAGAGAAGCCAGACCTGAAAAGGGCACCCAAGAAAGGGGCATCTCCTGGAAAGTGAGCTGATTGACACAAAGGGTCTCCCAGAGCCCATAGACCTAAGTCATGTTCACTCAGGGTTTTACGGTTCTTCCTTCCCTGGAAACAGTAATCTCATGAATCCCCTCTGGAGATCGTGTGCCCCCCAGATGCTCCTCCATGCCTCTGGCTCTGGGCTGCTGGTGTCAGCGTGGCTGTCAGGACCGTGCAAGAGGGTGGGTAGGCACAGTCAGGGTTGAGGTTTCAACCCATGTGCAGAGGACTGTTGTGGTCACCATTTTTAAATCTCGTCTGCCTGTCTCCAAAACCATTTTTCCTGGTAAAACAGAAAAGTAAGATGCAAGCACAAGGGAGAAAAATGCAGACCATAGAAACCAGCTCCAGGGACAAGCAAAGCACGGGACCCAGCACAAGATGCTGGCGGGAGGCGCCAATCGCATACTTGCTAAAAACAGAATTATTTTATTTCGCGAAGCAATGCCCATAAAAATGATTTTCCTTCTAGCCTGAGCTTGGCAGCCTGAGAGGAAATGGACCAGATCTTAGACGGGGCTTTAACCAGGAGAAAAATGGTGAGGTTGCACTCTGCACGGCAGTGCACACGCCACACTCATGCCCAGCCCTGCAGCCCGGCTTCAGACATGGAGCCAGCACTGCACGCATTCACAGCAAAACCACCTGAAAGCTGCCACTTCAGCATTTCATTTCCGGGGCGAAATGCAATGAAAATCTAGCTGAGTTTTAGCCAAATGATGTTTTCATTAATGCAGAAATAGAGACTTTGGAAGCTTCCCCCCAGTCACTTTCTTTAAGTCCAGGCCAGGCTCTCGGGGGGCCCCTCTCCATGAGGTTCCTCAGGCTTTGTCCTGTTCTTTGCTTCCCAAGTAAAAAGAATCTAACGGCACCACCGACTTTAAACAGTGCAGGGTGGGTTGTCCGACAATGCTCCACATGGCAGGCCTGGAGTCAGGTGAGCCGCAGCCCCGTGGCCCCACGAGAGGCCAGGCTTCAGGGCCCCTTAGCCATCATGGTCCTACAGCTGGGAGGGATGCAGGAACAGACTCGTAAGTGGAAATGGATTCACTTTAGAAATGAAATAACAACTGGGAGCGTCTGCACTTCTCAGTCTGAGCAAGGATGAAATTAAGAACTGCAGAGTTCATACTCAGCTTAAAAAAAAATTAAACTTGTAACATTAATTGCTCCTGAACATTTGTGAGTGCCTAAAATTCTGCCATAAAAGCTTTAATTTCTATGCAGAGTAGATAGGATGATTGAGTTATAATTAAAATGGTAATTATACCTTTAATGCTCCATATTTGACTTTTCAAAAAATTGTTATGCTCCAAGAAAAGCTATTTAAAGATCAGAAGGAAATGTTTGAAAAATGAATGTATTCAAGACATTTTAAATCTTTTAAAATCCAGTTATTGATTTTTACATGCTTTCAAGTGTAGTCTAAAACATTTTCTTCATTTATTTTGGTCGATGGAAATAATAAAAAATCATTGGGATGTGAAAAGCTTAAACGAAGGCAATATTCTGGAGGTTGATATTTAATGTGATAAATATTTGAAATGTTGGGGGCACCGGGGAGGGACTCAGGCCTGACCCCCAGCCACTGGGAACCCCACCAATGGCGGGGAACCACCTGGGTGCCCCTGCTGGCTGAGACGGGCCCCTCTGGGCTCAGCACTGAGAATGTGACATTTCCTCTGATCCCTTATCGACTGCTGAGAGGTGAAAAAGAACACTTAGAGCTATAAATCAAATGTCAGGAGGAAGTCTGGTGGAACCATATCAATATCTCACGACATCCGACGTGCTGGGCACCAAGGGAACGCAGGCCAGACCAGCACTGGCATCCAGGGCACCGTGCCTGGGGCAGTGGTCAGCAAGCTAGGGGAAACCGGGGGACCCTGGGCTCGGGCCATCCTGATGGCAGCAGATGTGTGCGGAGACCCCGTGGAGAGATGACACGCAGGACTACAGAGGGGACCCTCCAAGGAGCGGGTGTTGGAGGTTGGGGTCTCTGAAGCATGTCCACGCTGTGGAGCGGCTGGCCTGCGTTTGTCCAGTCAGGGAGGAGAGGGAGGCTGTCTAAAGAGCTGATGTCCTGCAGCCTCCCTACCACCGTCTTCCTCTCATCACGAGGCAAAAGCAGAGTGTTCTAGAAAGTTCTACACTAACAGCAAAAACCGAGAGAGCAGAGAGGCCCTCGGGGGGGCTGCCCAGGCATGGCGCCCACTGGATCGGTTTGCTTCCCTGGAGAACCTCTGCACCTTCCAGGAATCTGAGGGAACTTCTGTGGCTGCTGTCTGACTTGTTTGTGGCTGGGCCTTTCTCATCCTTGTGAGGCGGATCATCCACACGTCCAGGGAAGCTCAGGTCAGGTGAGGAGCGGCCTGCGCTCAGCGCGTCTGCCCCTGGGGTCTGCAGCCCCTCCTGGGGCCTCGCCACTCAGGGTGGGTGAGGGGCAGCTGGACAGGGCCTGGGGGACGTTGTCCCAGGAGGAAGGGGGCCAGGAACGGAGGGACAGTGCTGGGGTGAACACCTCTGGTCAGTTGCTGTCCCCAGTTTTTAGGACTTCCTCCCAGCCTCCTGGGGGGCAGCCATGGCCTCCACATGTGGGAATGAGCAGGCTGCAGGCAGGGTGGGCACTGGGTGCCTAGGGGACCCCTCGCTGCAGAAACAGGGGACAGGTGTCAGAGGAAGCACTGCTTCTTGGTGTTGCTGACAGACTGCACCCCATCTGTGGACACACATCTGCCATCTGTGGACACTCGTACCATGTCTGTGGACGCACATCCCCCGTCTGTGGACACATGTCCCTCGTCTATGGACACTCGCCCCCCCCCATCTGTGGACACACGTCCCCCGTCTTTGGACAGTCATCCCCCATCTGTGGACATGCTTCCCCCATCTGTGGACACTTGTGCGACTCTGTAGGGACTATAGTGGGGACCTGGACCCTCTGCAGTGGTCCTGAGTCGGCAGCTCTCTTCATCTGAACTCCCCTGGGCTCCCCACACTCACCGTCCATCCTTCCTTCATTGTGAGCTGACGCTGGAAGCCACCCCACAGAACATTCCAGACAGCTGGCTCCCAGACCTCCATCTCAAAGGTGTCACCAGCCAAGGTCGCACAAGGGTCCTCAGTGCTGCCAGCTGTCTGCAGAGGCGTGGATGGTCACGGCAGTTTGGAACTCTTCCGACTCCAAGAGCAAGTAGACGGAAGCACATTTTTTGAAAGCTTTGCATGAACAGGAGTGTGGCCAAAGGCCCTGGTGGAGCCTCCCTGGGTTCTCTGCTCTGAGGCCCCCATGCCGAGGCCTCTGTGCTCACACCTCACTGGACGGGGGCCAGAAGGAGGCCCTGCACCCAGGCCGGTGCCTATCCGTCATCTGCTTGTCTTTCTTCTGTCTTCCCAGAAACAGTGACAAAGCCTGTGGGGAGCACATGGCCTTCACTGGACCCTTCAGTGCAACTTATCAAGGGTCAGCCAACCTTAAACATCTGATCAGGGTGGAAACAAGTATGAAGCGGTTAAGATAAAGGCAGCAGTGTAGCCTACACCTGCCATGGCCTCCTCCTGCCGTGACCCTGCCATGGACACGGTCACGGCCCCTCCTATCACAGCCCCTCCTACAGTGGCCCCTGACTGGAGCTGAGATGGCCAGTGCACCCCTAGGGGCTGGCCCTCGGCTCCCAGAAGACGCACCGCATCGCCTTTGTTTCTACAAAATGCAGAAGCCACAGCGTGGAGCCCACATCTGGAGAGGGGCACCCTCGCCCCTGCGTCCGAGTCACCTCAAAGCCGCCCACTTGCCACCCAGGCCTGAGAGCTCTGGACGGAAAGTGGAGGTCAGCGCATCCATGAAAAAGCAGCGCCTGGGAGTCTGGGAGCAGGCAAAGGGGAGAGTTGTTTTTCTGTTCCATTTCACCTCCAAGTTGAATTATTGATCTCAGTGCTTTATTTTCACATGAGTCTATTTGAGCGACAGACGCTGCTCAGGCAGCGCCTGCAGAGGAGCCGGAGACGCTGGTAATTAAGGACCCGCGGGGTCGCAGAGCCGCGGGGATTACCTGCTCGCTGGAGTGAGTGCAGACTCTGGGATTAGGACCAAGAGCAATCGTTTCTTCCAGTTTCTTAAATTACACTTCACTTCTCAGGAAGGCTTAAGATCCGGCCCACCGGTTCCAGAAGAACTTGATTTAACCACCTTCCACCATCTGGGGAGCAGGGCCCAGGTCTGGGGACAAGGTCCCAGGGGTGGAGGATGCAGGAAAGTCTTAGGGGCCTCAGGGAGCAGGGCAGGCTGGTGGGGGGGCAATGGGGGATGCTGACAAGTCCCTGATGTGACTGCAAAGGGCAGGATGGCCTCCAATTTCCCCTCCTCCTCCTCACATAGTGGGCGGGAGGAGCTTCAGCTGACCCCTGGCTGAAGAGGGCCCACCCTGGGCTGTACCGACACCAGTGGCCGTGACGCCCACTCTCCCAGGGACGTTTGCTCACGGGAACTTGTAGCTTATCTTCCAATGCAGACAACGCCCCACCTAAGGCTCAGTTCAAGAATTGTAAACACGGTCATTTCCATCACCAGGTGCCGTGGAGATCGCCATCAGACTCTCACCCAGCCTGACAACGAGCCACATCCTCTTTGCTTGTTCCCAGTACTTGGCCCAGCACTGGGTCCACAACAGCCCCATTAACACTTGCTGAGCGAATGAGAGCATGATGGAGCCACGGGAAATCACAGGGGAGGGTGACGGGGGTTCCCGAACTCAAGCCTGAGGACCAGGTAGAGGTGAATGAAGAGACGCGCTGGGCTCAGATGCGAGCAGGCAGGACCGCAGTGAAGTCAGGACTTGGAGGGCAGGCAGGACAAGCTGGCCAGACAGACGGTACGTCCAGAGTCAGATCAGCAGAAGTTGGGACCTGCGGGGGCACTGCCAGGAGCAGAGGAGGAAACAGGCCTGAAAACAGATGTGAGATACGCAGAGGGTGGGAGGCAGAGAGAGAGGAAGATTCGCCTCAGACGGAGCATCCCTGACTGGGCAGCCACAACCTCGGCTAACCCCAGAAGGGGATCTGGACCTGGAAGCCACAGCCCATGGCTCAGCCCGCTTCCCACACCCTAAACTGCGAACCCAAGTGCTCAGGGCAAAAACCATCATGAGTCATTTTATCAAAGTCTCTGTTGCTGGGACGACAGTCATTGGTACTGGGACATTTCAAAAAACTTCTCAAATTTTAAATCTAAGCCAGAAACAAACCAAAAATAAAAAAGAATCACTGCTAATTGCAGCTGATTGTACCACTGATGGGGGTGAAAGAGAAGAGTGAAAAAAACTGCCTTAAAACTCAACATTCAAAAAACTAAGATCTTGGCTTCCAGTTCCATCAGGTCATGGCAAATAGATGGGGAGAAAGTGGAAACAGTGACAGATTTTATTTTCTTGGGTTCCACAATCACTGTGGATGGTGACTGAATCCATGAAATTAAAAGACACTTGTTCCTTGGAAGGAAAGCAATGACAAATTTGAACAGTGTATTAAAAAGTAGAGACTTCACTTTGCCGACAAAGGTCCACATAGTCAAAGCTATGATTTTTCCAGTAGTCATGTAAGGATGTGAGAGTTGGACCATAAAGAAGGCTGAGCACCAAAGAATTGATGCTTTTGAACTGTGGTGTTGGAGAAGGCTCTTGAGAATTCCTTGGACAGCAAGGAGGTAAAACCAGTCAATCCTAAAGGAAATTAGTCCTGAATATTCATGAGAAAGGCTGATGTTGAAGCTGAAGCTCCAATACTTTAGCCACCTGATGAATTTTACATTTATTTTCTAAACTTGTGGAAAAGAGACTCTAATTGTACTCTACATCCACAGAATAAAATAAGCATTCATTTACCAAATACTTATTGAATAAATGAGTATATTAAAGCATGTATTAAAGACTGCACTAAACAGTACCTTCCAAGACCATTAACTTTATGATTCTTGCTTGAAAAATTAAGCAGATAATACTTGATAATTTATTCTTTACTAAGAACAATTCAGAGTTATTCTTCTAAAAGTTTGTATTTGACATCCAAAGTAGACAAATTCTGCCCAAGTAAATCTGTGGCCTTTCCTCCCTTTTTCAAAGGAGCATATAATCTTTTCCCAATCACAATGGAAAAATAATCTATTTAGTTAAGTAAGCTCTGGGCAAAGTATTCCACAATGCAGACTATTTAGGAATTTAAATCTTGTCTTCATATATGTCCTAGAATTGAAGCTTGCTTTATCTACCAGTAATTTATTAATAGTGATAAAAGTTTTGCTTCTAAGTCCAGATTAAATATTCTTCTAAGAGACAAAAGCTTTCTTCTTAGCCTTAAGTAATCTTCATCACACACTAAATTGTGCAGAGGTAGAGAGAACGAAATCTATGAAAAAGAAGAAACTGACCCCCATTGTAGAATCCAGTTTGAATCCAGAACATCCTCAATCTTGCTCTCACAGTGAGCCACATATACATATATGAAAACAAAGTTGTTATAGTCATACTAATTACACTCTTTTCAAGAATTCAGATTGTGTTTATTTAGTATACACTTTAGAAATTCTTAATTATGTGCCAATAATTTTGCCTCTCATCTTTCTTTAAGGTATTTTAGAAGAGATTACCTCTTATGAAACATGTTGGCACTCATGTCTGAAAATATTTTGTATAAATATATGGCTAGAGGTCATTCAAATGAGAGATAAAAAAAAAAAAACACAACTATTTGTGCAGTTTTGAACAGTAGGAGCAAAATGTCACTTGGTGTTCAAGACCCAAAGGGATATTTCTCTTCCCTGTCCTTCACCTTCTGAATACAGAGTCCATGAAAGAATATGGAGTTTCTTCATCTTCAAATGAGCATATCACCATATTTTTTGTCAATATTTTTAGCAGACATTATGCTGCTGCTCCTGCTAAGTCACTTCAGTCGTGTCCTACTCTGTGTAACCCCATAGACGGCAGCCCACCAAGGCTCTTCCGTCCCAGGGATTCTCCAGGCAAGAACACTGGAGTGGGTTGACAGTACAACTCTCACATCCATACATATGCTAGTTAGATAGTATTAATGTTTTACTTTCGTTTTCTTTGACCGATGAATCCATAGTGGGGGTTTTTTGTTTGTTTGTTTTTCATTTTTAATTTAATTTTACTTATTAATTTTCTTCTGGGTTATCTGTAGCATAAATTTGATTTGTCAGCTTATTGTATGAGGGCTAACACTATCAACATTTTTTTCAAACTTATTTCTCTTCTGTTGTTTCTTAACTGTTGTTAACCCCTTTGTAGACAACTGAAAAAACAGAGGCTAAAGGGGTGTAGAAACATACTGGTCAAATTTGTTGTTTTGCCTAGTGAAGGGAGTTTAGAGAAGATAGTGAGGAATTTATGCTTTTTTGCATGCATTTGTATTACATATGCTATTATTTTTCTTCTGATTTTCCTTCCTCACTTTTCTGTTATTCCAGACCAGGTTTATTTCTATATGGGTTTTATATTTTGCGTTTGGAAAGAAAAATAATTATCCTTATATTTTTTTATTATTTAAAAAAATGACAAACATAACTACATATATATGACTCCTTTTTTTAAGTTACAATTTGCTGTGTCTTTTGTTGGTAGACTGAGCCAACTTACCATCTGAATGCAGAGTTGTGAATGAGCCCAGACAAGATTAGCTGAGACTAGCCCAGATCACCAGAACCACCCAGTTTACCAAAACATTTATAAAATAATAAATAGTTGCTATTTTAAGCCACTCATTTTAGGAGGTGATTTGCTATGCAGCATTATTGTGGTAAATGATACATAGACCAACTAATACACTTTCATATTGTAGGTTCACTAAATCCTTTTAATGTGACTTTGCAAAAATAGATGTCATGACTAATTGGCTTATTTTTCATATATGTAAATTGTTAACAGACATAATTTCCTCCAAAGCAAAAAGAAATTTCTAACACTACACAAGATGTAACACCAAAATAACTTCAAAGAGGTAGTGATGCATAGAGGCTGACATGGTTAAGAAATATTCATGAAATAAGATGTATTTGGAAATCTTATATTAGTTAACATTATCTTGATCAAATTTTTGAAAGTTGATTTTATGCAACACATACTGACTCCTTGCTATTGGTATTTTCTTTTTATCTTTTAAATATCAGGACAAAGTCTATCAGGTATAAAATGTTAATTAAAACAGTAGCAAGATAGTTCACTCTTCGTTTCATTATGGCAAAATTTTTTAATGCAGAAGGACTCTGAGAAGGACTAACAGTAGATTTCAAAGGTATATGAAATATAGCAGGTGATCTGAAGTAAATATAGGGCACAAGAAAATGGTCATGTCCCATGTCTCAAAAGAGTCCCTGGAATGGTCCTCCGAGTTAGAGTCCTTTGTTTCTTGCAGGAAGGAATTCAAGAGCAATGCATAGTAAAGTGAAAGCAGGATTATTTAGAAAGATACACATTCCATAGACAGGGTGAGTTGTCTCAGAAGGTGGGAGTGGCAACTCAGGGAATATGGTCCAGGTCTCAGGTGAGAACCATTCTGGGAGAAGCACATTCCATACAGAGAATGTGGACAATCTCAAAAGATGAGAGAGGTCGCAAGGTGAGGGATAGTTAGTTTTTATGGGCTTGATAATTTCATAAGCTAATAAGTGAAAGGAATATTATAACTATCCTGGAAAAGAAATGGGAATTTCCATGAATTGGAGCAATATCCCCTTTTTGGTCTTTTATGGTTAGCTTTCAGAACTGTGTGTGTATCATTTACATGTTAATGTATTACAATGAGTAAATAATGAAACAAAGGTCTACTAGAAGTCAAATCTTCATCCATCTTGGGCCTAGTAAGTTCTAACAGGTTTTTATAGTATTCTGTTCTTAATGGCTGTGCCATTCTTTTAATGGTTGTGCCCTGCCTGCCTCCTTCCTACCTCAAAACTAGTAGTAAACAAGAATAGTAAATGAAATGGGATGTGGAAACAAAGCATAATTTTAAATGATACTAATATATTCTTTATAATTAATTAGAAGATGCCACAAGTTTATATGTAAGGTCTTTTTAGTACCCAGTTGAAACAGACGGATATGAATCAGGTGTGCAATTCACCACAACCATAACTTATCAGATATAGAATTACTCCTCTACAAAGTGAAGTGAAGAGAAAGCTGCTCAGTCATGTCCGACTCTCTGTGACCCCACGGACTGTAGCCTGCCGGGCTCCTCTGTCCATGTAATTCTCCAGGCAAGAATACAAGAGTGGGTAGTGATTCCATTCTCCAGGGGATCTTTCCAACCCAGGGCTGAACTCAGGTCTCCCTCATTGCAGGTGGATTCTTTACCATCTGAGCCACCAGGGAAGCCCATTCCTCTATAGGAAAGACTATTTAAATTCAAAAACAAACAAATAAAACCTGGCATGTGTGAAACGTTTAAGTGATGAAAATATTAAAAAGAAAACAAAATGTAATGTATGACTGTCTGAGAAAGATAATCTTTTCACTTAAAAACAGGAAAAAGCACATGATGTGATATTGTTACCAGAAGGGGGACATCATCCTGGGCCTGACAGTAGGCTCTTATCTAACACTCAGAAATGAACTGTCTAAGGAGATACACATCCTGACAAAGAAAGAGACTTTATTTAGAAGGGGTACCCTAGTGGAGAGCAGCAAGGTAAGGGAAGTCAGGAGAACTGCTCTGACACATGGCTCACAGTCTCAAGTTTTATGGTAGTGGATTTAGCCTTCCAGGTTGTCTCTGGCCAACAGAGACAACCTAGCTTGCTGTCTTTGGCTTGTACACATATTTGGTCTGACTCAGGGTCCTTTCTGGTGGTGCTCGCATCTCTCAGCCAAGATGGATTCTAGTGCGAGGATTTCTGGGAGGTTGGCTGGACATATTATGGACTGGCAGTTTGTCCCTCCTTTTTGGCCCCTCCTAAATTCTCCTAGTTAGTTTTTAGTGGGGCCTCCTGTTGTGAGACAACTCATGCAAGAAGTTATTATTGTGTCTGACCAGGCAGAAGAGAGTTCCGTCAACAGTCCCTAATAATGTGAGCAAAGAAAACCCAGAGAGCAAGAAAGTGATCGTAGAAATTTAAAATATGACTCTTCAAAGGAAAAGAAAAGTAATTCTACAGAAGAAATGAAAAATAAATTTGGGCAAGTCTACCTTTGTGTGTGTGTGTGTATGTGTGTGAGAGAGAGAGGACGGGGCAGATGACCTAAAACAGACAAAATATGATTTATATAGGCATCCCAACATTTGATAAAAAGAATCTCTGAAAAAAGAAATAGAGCAAAACATGGAGATAATAATAATCAAGGAAATTATGTTTAAAAACTAATCTCTGTAGATCTGAATACTGAATGGCAGAAGTCTTAAGATTTAAGGTGGCCATAAACTGCTGAACAAAATATACATATTTTAAAATGCCTTAGTAATTCATGAATTATCAGAATACCAAGGATATGCAGAAAGCATTAAAATTTCCAGAAACAAAATACTGACCTCTTATCATTAAACAAGAATCAGACTGAAATCATACTTAACTAACTCTGGATCTCAGAAAGAAATGTTTCAGTAATATTTCCACTAGCCTTAGAAAAAAAGAAAATATTTTTTATCTAAATTCTAAAATCAGCCTAAGTTTCGATCCGTGCAAAACTAGAGATTTTTAGATATTCTATGCCTCAGAAAGGATTATCTCTTATGCACTCTTTGCTACATTCCACACGTTTTTCACAGTGATAAAAGATGAAGGAAAAAAAATGTTCCCTAAAAGAGGTTAGTTTTTCCTACCTTCTGTGTGTGACCTAACCTGATACTTTTAGATTTACAGAAAAACACCCCAAACATTCCATGTGGATTCTTGAATGTGGGTGATTTTATGTATCTGACAAAAATGTTTCAGAATTCATAACATCTGAGGAGAAATGTACTCTTTAAAGACACCCTTGGTTTAAATCAGATTTGGGGGGCAGGAAAGGAGTCTTTAACTTGCTTAGTAACCCACTGTTCTTACACACTTTAAAAACCTCAGCTGTACCATCAATAATTAACAGAGTTCTATGAAAGCATTTTCTGTTCATTATAACGGGCTCAGCAGGAGCTCTGCTTAGGCACATTGTTGTAAGTGGGTTCCCATTACTGCCCCTAGCTGAAAGTAAGCATATGGTGTCTCTTTTAACTTTTGCTTTGTTTCCTGATTCAGACTAATTCTCCTTGTAATTATTTTGAATTAGTGGAATTGTGTTCCACTTGTTTGTTGAGTGTTTTATTAATTTTTCATTATGAAAAAGAATGTGACTGCACATATCCTGAGAGTTAAAATTCAAGGAAATAATCTCATCTGTTATTTCTGATGTAAAATCACAGAATCCAGAAGTCAAGCTGTAATAAAATATAAAAAGAGTAAGGTTTACTAAAAGCCACCCTTAAGTTACAGGAAATTGCAATTAGATGGGTGTACTTTAGACATTTCATAAGATATTTCCATGAGATATAAAGACAGATTTCTGGTCTTTTTATGGCCCAAGTATACCCTGAATACACTATATCTTAGTTAACAGGTTTAACTTAAAATATGTTAATAGCAAATGTTATTAAAGTGTATCCAGCCTATTTTTACAGAAAATAATGAAGCAAAGCAGACTGAAGCATAATCATAGACCTGCATTGGCCAGTGGCTGGAGAAAAAGTATAACACTATGTAAGAAAAGTCAGTAAAATCCGTTAAAAGAAGTAAGCGACTTTGTGATGCCAAGAATAAGACCAAAGACTCCTCTAAATTAATGTAACTTTGCCTTTTGTAAAAATTCAAAGTAATTAGCAGTTAGAAGGAAGGACAGGGCACAATTCATTGTACATATGGTATGAATACTATGAGTGTCCTCTGTGTATTACATATACATACACAATATATATGGCATATATATGCATACTATGTGTGCCTATGTATATCACGTCCTTTCTACAATCATATTGCATGTGTTGGATGGCATCATCAACTCAATGGACATGAGTTTGAGCAAACTCTGGGAGACAGTGAAGGACAGTGAAGCCTGGCATGCTGCAGTCTATGGGGTGACAAAGAGCTGGACATGACTTAGTGACTGAACAAAAATTGCATATGTAGTAAATGTAACCATGCCCCCCCGCCCCCGCCCCACCGCCCCACCATCTACATGCCCATAGTCCAGAACGAATTTAAGGCAACTGAAGGTTTTTCACAGTTTTTTTAAAAAAATAGTTTATTTGTATGTTTTCATGATTGTGCCATTAAACAGGTAAATGCAGAGACCAATATTGTCAACATCATACACCTAACCGCCAGATATAATAAATGATGTTGACATTTGGACATATTTGCTTTCATGCCACCTTCTGGTCTCTTAAATATACAATGATGACATCAAATTTATATTTCCATTTCTTTCCAGACTTCTATAGTGAAACCCATGAATATCAATCCCATTTAGGCTTTTAGAGTTTACAACCTCTGTCCGGTCTGTATTTTCCATGCACTTTAAAAATGTACACATATGTTAGCATCCTTATGAATTCTTGGGCAATTCATTTTATTCACTCAATATTCTCTTTTAAATAATGATTTAAAGCATACCTTTAAACTGGCATTCTTGAGCATGTGTTTAGAGGTATTTTTGACGAGACATAACTTAAGTGAAATTGCTTCATCATAGGCTATAAGCTTCGTTGTACTTGTTTTTAAGAAATTGCCATACTGCTTTCTAAATATTTACACTATTTGCATTTCCATAAGAAGAAAATGTGGAAGTTACAACTTAACATCTTCACTGACACTTGCTATTGGTTTTTCCAGTATATACAGCAATACAGGAAAAGATTATTTTTCTCTTTCTCTCTCTCTCTCTGGCTCTCTAATCATGTGTGTGTGTAAATATATGCATATGCAACCATATGTTTTTAACTTCTGGATAGTTGTATAGGCGCAACACAAAAAGTTTTAATAAGAGAAAGCTACATGATTTAACAAGAATGACATATAACTCAACATTTGCAGATGCTATCATATTTTCCTCTCCATCTAGATTTTGAAATGGTTTTATTACAACAATTCATCAATAAATAAATAAATAAGATTTTAAGAAGAGCAAGAGACTTTTCCAGGCTACAGTGCTTTTGTGAACATATTTGGGTCAAACTGTCTGTTCTCAGAGTTGTTGGTTTTCCATTATCTTAGTATGTGTTTGTCACACCTTAGTTTATGAAACACTTTCATATCCCATATTTCCTTTGCAGGGAAGATACTCTATTTTAGACTTAAGCCAGTGTTTCTAGTGTGAAGCTTACATGTGTTATCATTTAAGTTAAAATGTCAGAATCTTAAGTATATTAACTATCATTTTTAAAAATTGAGAAAACAAAACTCAGAGATATAAAGTCATCGTGAAACACAATCAGAGACACGTAAATGATGATACAAGATTTGAACACAGTTTTGCTTCCAAGTCTGTTGCTCCTGACTTTTAGTTCATTTGTTGGTTTTACTTTATTTTGACTGAGAAAACTAAGGCAGTAATCTGTAGGGACTTTGTTTCATCAGGGGAACACTGGTTAAAGATAATTGGGTTAGGTTAATTTTAGGCAGGGAAGAGGACAGGGAATTATCACTTTCTAAGTCAGTAGCCTAGAAAAGTTGTTTCAGAGCTTCCAAGTGGCCAAAGAACTTGTGAGAGACGTTAAGGGACTGGAGAGTATGAGAAGGGAAACCTAGCTTGATGCATATTTCTAAATTTAAAAGAAAAGCCATGATATCATGTCCTGATATCTAAACATGATATCAGGAAATGATCCAGATAAACAAAAGAAAAAAGGATGACACTTTTTCTCATGAAAATCACTAGAAAAATCATTCCAGTTGTCAGAAATTACGGTATATTTCCATGTGGCAATTTGCAATTTATTGTTCACTCAGAGTTACTGGAATTTTTCCCACATGCAATTTGCTTTATCACTTAATGTGTGGCTATTTAGTGCAGAAAACTTCAAAAGTTTTTGTGTTTCAGCTCATTTTTTGATACTTGAGTGAAATATAGCCTGGGTAAATAATTGTAAATGTACATGAGCAGCAAAATTACAGAGATTTAACAAGTGCTGGTTCTGGAATCCTAGGTGCAATCCTGGCTTCTGCTCTCAGTTTCAGTTTTCTCATTTGTAAAATGAATAATTAGGGCAGTTTATATTTCTCAAAAATTTCAAGAAAATTAGAAAATAAAACAGCAAAATGCCTGGCACCTAATAAGCATGGATGCATGTTAAACATTATTATCATCTAGTGCTACATAAACATATTATAGAGCTTAAGGTATCACCTCAATAGACACACAGATACAAATAACAACTAGAGCAAAATCATTATAGAAGGTTGAGGATGTAGGACTATAAACTGCATCTTGACCAAACCCAGGTAGCAATTGTCTGGATGGGGTGGATTGGGAAAGTTTTCAATGTCAATGGAATTCAAGAGGAAAGAGTATCTAGTAATGAAATGTGTCTGGAACATGGGGATAAATTGTGTCTCCTTTCTCTTTCCCCACACTATTGAAAAGACAGAAAAAGGTGTAAAAGGGGGAAAAAATGAACCATAGGTATAGAAAAGAAAAAAGGGTATCTTCTTCAGACCAGCAATTTTTTTGAACTGTCTAGTAGATAGAGGATGTCTTGAGACTGGAAGGAGACAACCAAACAAGTAAAACATAATCCAAACTATAGTGAGCAAAAGGACATAGAGGCAATGAGAAGAGTTCTTTCTAACAAAGCATTAGAGGAACCCCTAAAATTAAACAGGAACGAGAAAGGTCCAGGGGTCATCATCCAGGCACTTAATTAAAAGCTAACTTAGAAAAGAAATGTCCCTTTTCTGCTTAGACCCAGGGAGTGTTTAGAAGCAGCACTAACCTCCCCCTACCACTGCCCCTCCCAACCTTTGCCACAGTACAAAAAAAAAAAAAAAAAGAAAGAAAGAAAGAAAGAAAAGAACCTCTAAACAAGAATAAGAATATAAGTATCAACCTAAGTCAGGCCTTTGCCATGAATTGGGGGCTGAAATGCTGAGCAGAATGTGAATCAGACAGCTTTCTTCCTTCAGGATTAAGTTCTTACTACAAATCTCAATTTGATGGATCTGACACAGAATATTAGAGTGGGTGCTGGACTAGAGCACAGTTAATGCATGGCCAGGTCATTGAAAGGGTCAAGAGTGCTCACCTCTAGAAACCAAATCTTTGGGCATCCAGTATTCTGCAGTAGGTCTTATGCTATGCTATGCTTAGTAGCTCAGTCATGTCCAATTCTTTGCAACCCCATGGACTGTAGCCCACTGGGCTCCTCTGCTTATGGAGATTCTCCAGGCAAGAATACTGGAGTGGGTTGCCATGCCCTCCTCCAGGGGATCTTCCCAACCCAGAAACTGAACCCATGTCTCCTATATTGCTGGTGATTCTTTACCATCTGAGCCACCAATGAAACCTATGAATACTGGAGTGGGTAGCCTATTACTCCTCCAGGGAAACTTCCTGACCCAGGAATGCAACCAGAGTCTCCTACATTGTAGGCAGATTATTTACCAGGTAAGCTACAGGGGAAGCCTCAGTAGGCCCTGCCTGTCCTCAGTGAAGCTTCCAAGGTGTCACCAGTGGTAAAGAACCCTCCTGCCAGTGCAGAAGACACAGGAGGCACAGGTCCATTCCATGGGTCCTGAAGATACCTTGGAGGAAGGCATGACAACCTACTCCAGTATTCTTGCCTGGAGAATCCCATGGACAGAGAGGAACCTGGTGGGCTACAGTCTCAAAGAGTGGGACACAACTGAAGTGACTTAGCACACACATGTCCCCAGTGAGTTCACTAAAATGAGAACATGAATTCACCAAAAAACACATAAGGATATTCTTTGAGTTGAGAAAGAACAAACTTGCTAAAAAATTCAATTTAATTCTCAAACAGATATTTGATCCAAGAATAGGTAAACATTAGAATAAAACAAAGATACTATCAAAGAAAGGTATCAACTTCAATTAAGTCTCTACAAAATCATCTTGCATCCATCAGGAAAAGACACATTATGGCAAAGTAATAAGCCATCAGTATTCTTAGAAATTATGTATCTTATTACAGAATAATATATGTATTAAGTTGCAGAAATGACAGTGGGGTTGACCAGTAGCATTATTCTTAAGAAGTGAAGCATGGGAATGGAATTTATGAGAGTTAATAGACATGAATAATAAGATACTGAAACATCCATAGGGCAAAGAAAAATATTATTTTTAATAGGAAACATAACTGGATTATAAAGGTATGTCAAAACCAAAACAGAAAACATAGAGGAAGGAAGGAGTAAGACTCTCATCAAAAATGATGCTACCTCAATAATTCTTGTTACATGAGAAAAATAAAAATCTGACTTGTTTGAGCCATTTTTTGACATTTGTTTCTAGCAGCCTCATGTAACTTCTAGTGAGTACAAAGTCTAAGATATGTCAGTAAAGACAACAAATTTATGGGTTTTACCTAGCAAAGATAGAACTCTGACATGCCAACACATGAGCAAAGAAGTAAACCAACTAAATGTATCTATATATGCTGTTTACAAGAGGTACATCTCAAAATAAACTTCTAGACAAAAATATACAAGTTAAAAACTTAATTCAAAGTGAAAGTTATTAAATAGGGTAAATGATGCAATATCATATACAAATGAAATTAGCATTTTTACAACAAAATGATATATACAATTCAAAATAATATACAAACTAAAATTTTGAAAATCTGGATTTTGATTTTTATGAAAATATTACCTAAATGTATTCAAGAAGGAATGAAAAACATGAATAGAATACATAAAGATTTGCAAGCATTGCCAAAGAGATAAAAGACTATCACAATGATGTCCATTACAGCTCTATGTGTGGTACTAAAATACTGGTCCCTCAAGCGGAGATTATACACATTGATACATTTAAGCAACAATATGAAACACAATAGATAAATGTTATAATGTAGATATGTCATTAAACATATTTCAGTTAAAATAGCATAATATGTATAAATGATATCATTTGTATAAAATGTTATTATATATATGATTACACACATGTATCTATACATCTTTGTAGTAGTATAAAAATGGATAAAAATTATGACTCCCAATTTCTTGATAGTAAATGCTACTGACAGACTGATGGAATTTAATTTTGATATGCATAAGGCTTACAATATTTTCTTTAAAAAAAAACTCTAAAGAAAAAAGATACAATGTTAAGACTTTATGAAGTGAATTAATAGACATTTTTATTATGTTGCTTTCTATTAATATTTGTATATTTAAAATATTTCAAAGTAAATATGTCTGTTCAAAAGGATCTATTATGAGTTATTAGAAGTAATAAATAATTCTGTAAAGTGATGAGACATAAGAACAAAACACACATGAAATGATTAGAAAGTACTAAGCAGAAATGATTAGAAAATGTAATGAAAAACGCCATTTGCAAAGAAAATAAAAAATGACCTGTAACTATTCAAACTGAAATTTTCAACTAATCAGAAAATTATACACAGTTTTAAGGGAAGAAATTATTTTAAGATAGGAAAAAAATGTATTGTAAAATTTTCACCCAAATAGATCTTTGAATAGGAAGCAAGGCCAAAATTTCTGCTTGCTTTTCTGGAATTCAATATTTTTTTCCTAAAATAAACAAGGAAAAGCAATATGCTAGAATAAAAGTTAATTTTTCAAAGGGATTACATATCCTTTCAGTGTAGTTGACAATTTCATTCTAAACTTAATAAGTAGGAAAAACATGCAATAAGAAAATATTTTTTATATACATGAACAATATAAGACTTGACATAAGTGTGTGTGTATGTGTATATATATATATATATATATATACACATATATATGTATACACTCAAACTTATATACTTATATACATATATATATATGTATATATATATATACTCAAACCTTATGCTGTTTATCACTGTGGGCTAACCTTTGTAGATCTATTCATCTCCAATGACGGCATTCACCCTAACCAATTTTTCTGTTGGATTTCTATGTAATAAACTACTCTTGGTAGTATACTCTCTCTGGACATAAATATTTAGACAAAGTCAAGGATAAGGTTTGCATCAAAGGGTTTTAAGGGAAGTTAGAAATCTGTCCTTTATTGTGCCCACCTTTGGATGAAATGTTCCTTTGATATTTCCAATTTTCTTGAAGAGATCTCTAGTCTTACACTTTCTGTAGTTTTCCTCTATTTCTTTGTGTTGTTCATTGAGGAAGGCCTTCTTGCCTCTTTTGCTATTCTCTGGAACTCTGCATTTAATAGGGTGTATCTTTCCCTTTCTCCTTTGCTTTTCGTTTCTCTTCTTTCTTCAGCTATTTGCAAAGCTTCCTCAGACAACCAGTTTGCCTACTTGTATTTCCTTTTCTTTGGAATGGTTTTGTTCGCTGCTTCCTGTACAATATTATGGACCTTGTCCATAGTTCTTCAGACACTCTTCTTACTAGATCTAATCCCCTGAATCTATTCATCACCTCCACTGTATATTTGTAGGAGATTTGATTTAACTTGCACCTGACTGGCCTAGTGGTTTTCCCCACTTTCTTTAATTTAAGCCTGAATTTTGCTATGAGAAGCCGATGATCTGAGCCACAATCAGCTCCAGGCCTTGTTTCTACTGTCTGTATACAGTTTCTCCACTTTCTGCTGCAAGGAATGTAATCAATCTGATTTTGGTATTGACCATTTGGTGATGTCCATGTGTAAAGTTGTCTCTTCTGTTGTTGAAAAAGGTTTTTGCTATGACAGTGCCTTCGGTTGGCAGAATTGTTTGCCTTTGCCTTACTTAATTTTGTACTCCAAGGCCAAACTTGCTTGTTACTCCAGGGGTCTCTTGACTTCCTACTTTTGCAATCCAATCCCCTATGATAAAAAAGACAACTTTTTTTTTTTTTTTTGATGCTAGTTCAAGGAGGTCTTCTAGGTCTTCATTGAACTGATCAACTTCAGCTTCTTTGTCATTAGTGGTTGGGGCATAGACTTGGATTACTGTGATGCTGAATGGTTTGCCTTGGAAATGTACCAAGATCATTCTGTTGCTTTTGAGGGTGCACCCAAGTACTGAATTTCAGACTCTTTTGTTGATTTTGAGGGCTACTCCTTTTCTTCTACGGCATTCTTGCCCACATTGGTAGATTTAATGGTCATCTGAATTAAATTCACCCATTCCCATCCATTTTAGTTCACTGATTCCTAAGATGTCAATGTTTAGTCTTGCAATCTCCTGCTTGATTATGTCCAATTTACCTCGATTCATGGATCTAACATTCCAGATTCCTATGCTATACTGTTCTTTATAGCATCAGATTTTACTTTCATCACCAGACTCATCCACAACTGAGCATTGTTTCTGATTTGTCTCAGCCACTTCATTCTTTCTGGAACTATCAGTTGTCCTCAGCTCTTCCCCAGTAGTATATCATACACCTTGCAACCTGGGTGACTCTGTCCAGTGTCATATAATTTCGCCTTTTTATATAATCCATGGGATTCTAATGGCTAGTATACCGGAGTGGTTTGCCATTGCCTCCTCCAGCAGATCATATTTTGTCAGAACTCTCCACAATGATCCATCCATCTTTGGTGGTCCTACATAGCATGGTTCATAGCTTCATTGAGTTATGCAACCCCCTTCACCATGACAAGGCAGTGATTCATGAAGGGGTAGACATCCTAGAGTGTGAAGTCAAGTGAGCTTTAGGAAGCTCTGCTGCTGATAAAGCAAGGCTTTAGCAATCAAAGAGAGGTAGAATTTAATTTAGTCAATGAAAAAGAGGTAGAATTTTTTTTTTCTCTATGATCCAGCAAATGTTGGCAATTTAGTCTCTGGTTCCTCTGCCTTTTCTAAACCCAACTTGAAACCCATGGGAGATGAGTGCATGAGAGATGAGACAGTTGGATGGCATCACTGATTCAATGGATGTGAACTAGGGCAAATTCTGGGAGATGGTGATGGACAGGGAAGCCTGGCATGCTACAATCCATGGGATCTCGAACAGTTAGATGTGACTTGATGACTGAAGAACAACAGAAATATTTGAGAAAGAGATCACCATCTTTTGAAATTGGTATTAGGTGGATTTTCTAACATCATTATCGGAACAACTGATAGCTAGATATATGCAGGCCTGGTTATTGTATGCTTTAATTCAGTGGTTATGATATATTTTTCTACTTTATGGAGTTTGTCTTAAAGCAGGTTGCCCTAAAGTAGGCATATCCTAAATTGTTTGACCCTATAGCAACCCAGTGATTAGGATTTGCTTTAATCTTTCAGTTACTTTTCACTTTGTGTTCTGTGTTTTCCAAAGAGCCAAATAACCAGGCAAGAAATAACATTCATGATCAAGAACAGAAAGTTAAAGACATGTCATTGGTTGAGACATTCTGAGGACAAAATTATAGAGATGCCAATCCAGAGTCATATGAAAAACTATTCAAGTAATATGTGTTTTAAAATATTCTACTCTTTAATCATCAACAAAATAATGCAGCCTGAAAGCTTGTAAATTAATAATAAATTTTTTATTAATAAAATAAATTAATATTTATTTTTATTCAACTCACTTTGATAAATACTTAGGCAAGATAATACAGAAATATATCATCAAAATTCAAAAGTTTGAAATCACTGCTTAAATGTGAGACAGCAAAAGAGACACAGATGTATAGAACAGTCTTTTGGACTTCTGTGGGAGAAGGTGAGGGGGAGATGATTTGAGAGAATAGCATTGAAACATGCATATTATCATATGTGAAACAGATCACCAGTCCAGGTTTGATGAATGAAACAGGGTGCTCAAGGCTGGTGCCCTGGGATGACCCTGAGGGCGGGAAGTGGAAGGGGGGTTCAGGATGGGGAACACATGTATACCCATGGCTGATTCATGTCAATGTATGGCAAAATCACTACAATATTGTAAAGCAATTAGCCTCCAATTAAAATAAATAAACCTTTAAAAATCTTATTATTACTTTACACATTTAGCTCTGAAATTAGTTCCTAGATAATTATTTAATTGAAACTTCAAATTCATATTTTTATCCTTTGCTTTATAAAATTCTACCTACTTTTAAAGGCAGGAACTGTCCTTTCCATTGAATCTTCCCTAACATCTCAAAGCCATAGCAATTTCTCTCTTCTACACTGTGAAGAATATAGTCAAGCACAGTCTCACACATTATTTTTAAATAAACCCCTCTCCAGAGAATTGGTTAAGGAATAATTCTGCCTTTTCACCCTAGGAACATCCTAAACATAACCTATGAAAAATACATATTTCTTTATCAGTTTCTGGCTGACTGTACAAAATGTGAATTTAGGATTAAAATTTAAAATGGAAAGTACTCCTTTCTGCAAGCAAATAGGTATCAAAGGATGGCAAAAGACATATAAGTAATACTATGGCAATGCCTATATTAAAAAAAAGAAAAAGAGATAAATTCCACATCCTGAACTGTGATTAACTGGCTTCTAGTAATGAGCCCCCAATTAAAATAAGCTCCTATTCTAAATGTTTTTGTTTGATAATAACTCTCACTTTTTTCCTTTCTCTTCTGAAGAAATAATGGAAAATGCAGTTAGGTTTTCTGAGCAGACTTTAAAACTCTCCATTAAACCCTTCTATGGGTTGCATTACCTTGTTCAATATCCATCCCTCATTTATAAGAACAATAGCATCTTATGGAGAACAATACCTTTCCCACCCCGAAAATACTTCCAGAAATGAGAACTATTTGGATCCCCCTGGCCACAGTCATTGATTTCTAAATTTATATATGATTCATTTTGAATAATTAGAGAAAATACCAGGACTTTTTTGGTGATATCTGGAAGGAGCTCTCTTTTCTCCAAGATCTCCAAATTGACAGGATACAACCTCATCATCATCTTGCCAAAACATTGGAAGGACATGAATGAAAATGAAGTCAACACAGAAGAAAGAAAATTGAGAGACTAAGATAAAGAAACGCTGTGTCCTACAAATACATAACACCCTAGATCTAGCTGTACCCGAAGTCTGTCCCTAGGTTTTGCTATTATGTGAGCTAATATTGTGCCTCTTCTCCTTTAAGATATATTGGGTTTGGTTTCCAGCACTTGAAACTGAAATTGTCCTGAATCATGGAGATCATAAAGATATGAAGCACTGAAGCATTTTGTTTAAAAGAATATCACATGGTATTGCTGCAGTTCAATACAACTAAAATGAAAATAAATATCAACCCTCAAACTCCAGGTTGAAATAGAGGAGAATGAATATTTAGGCTGTACCTCTTCTCCAAACAAAGGGTGAAATTGGCAGAATAATTTGAATCATATTAAGAAAAACATGCCATTTTAAAAGTCCTGCCTGTGCTTTGTGTGGCTCAGGGGCAAAGAACATGATTAGACAGCCTTTTGTTTGGAAAAATACTTTAAGGAGTTGGTGCTATACAAGAATAACAGAAGACTTAAATTAGGGGCTGGGCTAAACTTCTAATCAAAGTAAATAGCAGGAATTTGTTTTTGGAATCAAGCAAATAGAAAGCAGGGGGGGAAAGGTCTGGAGTAAGGACTTATAAGATTAAGACAGATGTAACCTACAAGATTTTCCCATGACTGGAAAGAATTAATGGATTTCTTTAGGGCAGGAAGGTCCAATGCTCAATTTTAAGGAATTTCTTGTTCTTTTATATAATCCACTGCATTAACTTCTAGTAAAAGACTGTTAAATGTAAGAAGCTTATGTGATGAGTTCTTCAGGAGAGATGAATTGTTGGGGTGTTGACCATTGTGGGCAGAGCCAGCTGGTGAGAAAAGATTGTAGCCAGAGGACCTAAAAGCTTGTGTTGAGCCAGTGATAGGGATTTAGGCTACAGGGCACACTGACTCAGAAGGCTGCAAGCCCCCTGCTCCTTCAGAAATCCTCAGAAACATTTTTCAGCAGATGAAACAGAATAATTCTGAAAAGGTGGAGGACTTGATGGGAATTGGGGGAAGGCATCAGTTTCACTAAGACTTAAATTTCTTTGCTTTCTTAAACGGGGTAATCCTTGAAGAGTAGCAAGACATACCATCTCAAAATACGCTTACATATTTATTACAGGCATACCTCAGAGATACTGCAGGTTCAGTTGCTGACCACAGCAATAAAAAAAAAAAATTCACAATAAAACAACTCACATGGATTTTTTTGTTCATTTATTTACCATTACATGTAAAAGTTTTATTTATACTATACTGTAGTTTACTAAATTGAAAAGCATTATGTTTAAAACAACTATACCTTAATTAAAAAATAATGCTCTTGGGAAAATGGGGCTGATAGATTTCTTCTACATGTGCGATAAAGTGAATAAAGTGAAGCACAGTGCAATGAGGTATGCTTATATTTGGACCTGAAGACATTTGAGAAGAGGCAGATACAAAAAAAGCTCTCTGCCCTTCTATTTGTCTAAAAAGGAACATAAATTTATAAAGACATCCTCTCTTTCTTCTCTACCAAGAAAGACAAAAGTTAGTTACTAGAAACAACTGTGAACTCTAAGCCCAGAGTTGGCACTAGTGGAATCTACATAACAAACTTTGCTAAAAGAACTTCTTACGTTAGTTTCCTCATATGTTTGAGACGGGAAGGAAGTGGGCCAGGCACAGCTGTTAAAAGAATGGGAGGTGGCAGCATTTGAGAAAAACATGATACAACAAAAACTGGCCCAAACCAGCTAAAACCAAGATGGCATAAAGCATGGTTTGAACATAGTATGGTCATAGTGTCTTCATTAGAATACTAAAGAAACACTCCCATTCACACCATGACAGTTCCAGGGCTGACCATAAAAGGCCAAAAAGTGGACAGTGACCCAATCCCTAGAAGTCCCTTCACCTCAGCAAGAATATTCCTCCCACTCATTAGCATATGAAATTACCCAGTCCATAAAAATCAACAACCCCACACCCCAGGGCTGCTCTTGCCTTCTGAGATGAACTATGTTCTGTCTATGGAATGCATGCCTCCCTGAGTAAACCTGCTTTCACTCTACTTCTGCTCACTCTTGTATTCCTACCTGTGTGAAGCCAGGGACCCTCAAATAGCCATTCATCCCATGGACTCTGGTGTGTCTGAGGATGTTATATTTCCTTCTCCTGCATTGTATTTACCTTCCTACAACTTCAATCTTAAAGCTCAAAGTCCCTTTCCATTGTCTTGTCAATACTTCACAAATTTATTATTCTTTGCTATTGCCGGGAGAAATATCAATAACCTCAGATATGTAGATGACACCACCCTTATGGCAGAAAGTGAAGAGGAACTAAAAAGCCTCTTGATGAAAGTGAAAGGGGAGAGTGAAAAAGTTGGCTTAAAGCTCAACATTCAGAAAACTAAGATCATGGCATCTGGTCCCATCACCTCATGGGAAATAGATGGGGAAACAGTGTCAGACTTTATTTTTTTGGGCTCCAAAATCACTGCAGATGGTGATTGCAGCCATGAAATTAAAAGATGCTTATTCCTTGGAAGGAGAGTGATGATCAACCTAGACAGCATATTAAAAAGCAGAGACATTACTTTGCCAACAAAAGTCGGTCTAGTCAAGGCTATGGTTTTTCCAGTGGTCATGTATGGATGTGAGAATTGGACTGTGAAGAAAGCTGAGTGCCGAAAAATTGATGCTTTTGAGCTATGGTGTTGGAGAAGACTCTTGAGAGTCCCTTGGACTGCAAGGAGATCCAACCAGTCCATCCTAAAGGCGATCAGCCCTGGGTGTCCATTGGAAGGACTGATGCTGAAACTGATACTCCAATACTTTGGCCACCTCATGCGAAGAGTTGACTCATTGAAAAAGACCCTGATGCTGGGAGGGATTGGGGGCAGGAGGAGAAGAGGACGACAGAGGATGAGATGGCTGGATGGAATCACCGACTTGACGGACATGAGTTTGAGAAACTCTGGGAGTTTGTGATGGACAGGGAGGCATGGCGTGCTGCGATTCATGGGGTCGCAAAGAGTTGGACACGAGAGCGAGGGAACTGAACTGAGTTGAACTGAAGATATCTTATAAGTTTAAGTTATAATCACTTTGAGGTCCTCATCACTGAGTTCTCCCATATGTATGTGCCATGCAGGTGTTAATTTCTGTTTATTTTTCTCTTGCTAATCCTCATTTTGTTCATCCAATTTATAAGCCCCAAACCAGAGGAAAAATTCTTTTTTCCTCCCTCATAACCCCAACGCAGGACTGAGAATAGACTTCATACACAAGTGGTTTATTTGAGTGATTCATAGAAACCATGGCAAGGGGAAGAGTGAGGCAGGAAGAGCAGGAGACCAACAATGGTGTATTTATGGAGCAGGTAAGCATGGGAACAACTGGGGCTCAGTCCCTGCCACTTTGTTTGAGAATCCTCCAACAAACACTCTGGAGAACTCATTCCTTGCAAAGTTCAATAATCCAGGAAATGTTACCCCACGTTAGCTGAATGGTGGCTCTTGGGGACATCAACATCCTGGCACTTCCTGTTACTACTTGTGAGTCAGGCATCCTTCTAGAACCAGAGGCATCCTTCAGGCAGAGAGAAGCAAGCATTTAATGGAAGACAAAAACACTGGCATGTATGGGAATTGTTTATGATTTCAAGGAGCTCCAGAGGGTTGAGGAACATGGGCTATGAGGCAATTAATGATATCTTTCCTATCCAGTAGTATTTGAAAGTCAACAGAGAAATTTTCTTTTCATCAGCTATTTGTACTTGTAGAAATACTTAGTGACTAGAGAAGGAAATAACTGAAGGTTATGTGTGAATGTTCAGAAGGAAACTTCTATATCATTCTCTATATAAATTCTATATCTATACTGTTTTCCAAAGTAATAAAAATAGATGTGGGATTTTTTTTTTACATCAATCTGCTTCTGCAAACCTTCTTTTTGCTTTCCACTAGTTTAATAATATTCCTATAAAATGTTAATCAATTAAAAATTAGGAAATGTTTCAATTGTACAAAAAATATCAGAACAAGTAATAAATATGTTACTGTCACTCAGATTTGATGTTCTGAAATGTTTCCAAAGACCCTATTGCTGGGAAGGATTGAAGGCAGGAGGAGAAGGGGATGACAGAGGATGAGATGGTTGAATGGCATCACTGACTCAGTGAACATGAGTTTGAGCAAACTGCAGGAGATGGTGAAGAACAGGGAAGTCTGGCATGCTGCAGTCCATGGGATTGCAAAGAGTTGGACACGGCTGAGCGACTGAACAATGTTTCCAAAGATACCTGATAACAGCATGTGGAATATTGCATTACTGCATAGGGTAACAATGTGTGGAGAATCTGAAACTCCTATATATTGCTTGTAAGAAAGTGAATTTGTACTTTTTAGAGAAAACTTTGTAAAGATCTAGCGAAGTGGAACATACCTATGAAACTACTACCCAGAAAATTCATCTCCAGCTGTCTACCTTAGAGAAATTTGTACAAATGACTTTATGGAAACATTTGTAGCCACTATTTGCAACAGCAATAAAGTAAAAAACAATACAGCTGTCTCTTTATTGGTTAATAGATAATAAGTAATCTTATTCATATAGTGGAAGTTAAATAGCACTTAAAAATGCTCGCTGTAGCATGTGGTGTTCTTTTCAAATTTTTTTCTGTCCCTTTGTGTAAGAGGATCGAACTTCCTTATCTGGTAGCTGATGCTAGTATCTACTTGAGGCCTATTATTTTGAGGTACATTTTCCCATGGGGAGATTTAAAGGGCCCATCCCACCAAAGTCGGGTTTGGTAACAAGACTTGCTTTGACCAATGAAATGAGGGCAAAAATTATTATACTACACTGAAAGAGAGGTGAGGAGTCATTTGTGTGTCTGTTATATGTATCCTTGACCATGAGCATGACAATGTCCTGGATAGAAGCTGATCTTTCTTTCTAGGTCTAAGATAACAAGAAATGAAAGATCCAGAGCTCATATGGCCCATGAGTAAGACGTAAACTCATTAATTTGGGAGAACTGAGATACTCCAATTGTTTGAAGCATAATTCAAGGAATAATGGTTTAAAAAAAAAACAAAACTGGATACTTAGCATTACTGTTCTTGTTGTTCAGTTGCTAAATCATGTCTGACTTTGCAACCCCAAGGACTGCAGCACGCCAGGCTCCTTTATTCTCCACTGTCTTCTAGAGTTTGCTCAAATTCATGTTCATTGAGTCAGTGATGCTATCTAACCATCTCATCCTCTGTTGTCCCCGTCTCCTGTCCCCTCCTGTTTCTCTCAATCTTTCCTAGCATCAGGGTCTTTTCCAATCATCTGACTCACCACATCATGTGGCCAAAGGACTGGAGCTTCAACTTCAGTAGCAGTCCTTCCAATGAATATTCAGGGCTGATTTCCTTTAGGAATGATTGATTTGATCTCCTTGCAGTCCAAGGGACTCTCAAGAGTCTTCTCCAGCACCACAATTCAAAATCATCAATTCTTTGGGCTCATTCTAGTCTATGGTCCAACTTTCACAACCGTACATGACTACTGGAAAAACCATAGCTTTGACTTTACAGACCTTTGTTGGCAAAGTAACATCTCTGCTTTTTAATATACTGTCTAGGTTGGTCAGAGCTTTTTTTCCAAAGAGTAAGCATCTTTTAATTTCATGGCTGCAGTCACTGTTTGCAGTAATTTTGGAGCCCAAGGGAATAAAATCTATCACTGCTTCAAATGTTTACCCTTCTATTTGTCATGAAGTGATGGGACTAAATGCCATGATCTTAGTGTTTTGGGTTTTTTTTGTTTTTTTTTTTTAAATGCTGAATTTTAAACCAGATCTTTCACTTTCCTCTTTCACTTTCATCAAGAGGCTCTTTAGTTTCTCTTCACTTACTTCCATTAGGGTAGTATCATCTGCATATCTGAGGTTGGTATTTCTCCTGGAAAGCTTGATTCCAGCTTGTGATTCATTCAGGCTGACATTTCATATGATATACTCTGCATATAAGTTAAATAAGTTAAATAAGACAATATACAACTTTGTACTCCTTCCCCAATTTGGAAACAGTCAGTTCGTAATAAGGAGGAAAAAGATATATTTTAAATTTTGTCAGAGGCTAATTGAGATATCAGCAGCTATAGTAATGCTGGTTGCCTCCAGTTGTTGGAAAATTAAATATCTTCATAAACAAGAAAAGACTGTTTCTTCTAGAAAATAAATGTAGGTGATCTATAGAAGTTGTTTCATAAGGTATGGGCCTTGGAATCAGATCTAGGTGTGGATAGTAGGCCTACCATTCAAGGCTCTTTATCCTTTGACTTAATCTCACTGATTCTGAAGTAGTCCTTACATGGAGGATGCTCTTAGTGCCTTGTAGCTGTCATTAGACAAAAGATATAAAACCATCAAGTCCTTGGTGTGTGTGTTAATCTATTGAGCTTTAAAAAATAAATATATGTTGTTGTACAATGTGTGTAATACTAAGAACCACAGATATATATGATCTTAAACTAGGTTCTGGATACATAAGTGTGCATCCCTCCATAGGCACACTTTATGCTTTTCATTGCAGTAGGATGTACATACAGTAAAGAATATACTTGAGTTTGATGATTTTTTTTTTAAAACTGAACCAGTATCTGTAGCAGAAAAACAAAACATTACCAAATACTAGAAGTCCTCCTTGTGCATCCAACTGACAGTATGCTTGACCCAAGTTCAATAATTATCTGGACTTCAATCACTTAAATTAGTTTTGTCCATTCTTATTCAGTATGGTTCAGTTCAGTCACTCAGTCCTGTCTGACTCTTTGTGATCCTGTGGACTGCAGGAAGCCAGGCTTCCATGTCCATCACCAACTGCTGGAGCCTGCTCAAACTCATGTCCAACAAGCCAGTGCTGCCATCCAACCATCTGATACTCTGTCTTCCCCCTCTCCTCCTGCCTTCAATCTTTTCCAGCATCAGGGTCTTTTCTAGGTAGTCAGTTCTTTGCATCAGGTGGCCAGAGTATTGGAGTTTCAGCTTCAGCATCAGTACTTCCAATGAATATTCAGGACTGATTTCCCTTAGGATTGACTGATTTCATCTCCTTGCAGTCCAAGGGACTCACAAGAGTCTTCTCCAACACCACAGTTCTAAAGCATCAATTCTTTGGTGCTCAGCTTTCTTTACATTCCTCTCTCACATCCATGCATGACTACTGGAAAACCATAGTTTTGACTAGACAGACCTTTGTTGGCAAAGTAATGTCTCTGATTTTTAACAGACTGTCTAGGTTTGTCATAAATTTTCTTCCAAGGAGCAAGAATCTTTTAAATTCATGGCTGCAGTCACTATCTTCAGTGATGGTAGAGCTCAAGAAAATAAAGTCTGTTACTGTTTTGCACTGTCTCCCAATCTATTTGCCATGAAGTGATGGGACTGGATACCATGATCTTCATTTCTTGAATGTTGAGTTTTAAGTCAGCTTTTTCACTCTCCTCTTTCACTTTCATCAAGAGGCTCTTTAGAGTCTCTTCATTTTATTCCATAAGGGTGGTGTCATCTACATATCTGAGGTTATTTATGTTTCTCCCAGCAATCTTGATTCCAGCTTGTGCTTTGTCCAGCCCGGCATTTCACATATTGTATGCTGCATATAAGTTAAATAAGCAGGTTGACAATATACAGCCTTTACTTACTCCTTTCCCAATTTGGAACCAGTCTGTTATTCCATGTGCAGTTTTACCTGTTGCTTCTTGACCTGCATACAGATTTCTCAGGAGGCAGGTGAGGTGGTCTGGTATTCCCATCTCTTAAAGCATTTTCCACAGTTGTGATCCACACAGTCAAAGGCTTCAGTGTAGTCAATGAAGCAGAAGTAGATGTTTTTCTGGAATTCTCTTGCTTTTTATATGATCCAACAGATGTTGGCAATTTGATCTCTTGTTCCTCTGCCTTTTCTAAATCCAGCTTGAACATCTGGGAGTTCTTGGTTAATGGACTGTTGAAGCCTAGCTTGGAGAATTTTGAGGATTACTTTGCTAGCATGTGAGATGAGTGCAATTGTGTGGTAATTTGAACATACCTTGCCATTGCCTTTCTTTGTGATTGGAAAGAAAACTGACCTTTTCCAGTCCTGTGGCCAGTGCTGAATTTTCCAAATTTGCTGGCATATTGAGTGCAGCATTCTAACAGCATCATCTTTTAGGATTTGAAATTGCTCAACTGGAATTCAATCACCTCCACTAGCCTTTTTCGTCGTGATGCTCCCTAAGGACCATTTGACTTCGTATTCCAAGATGTCTCGAGGTGAGTGATCACACCATTGTGGCTATCTGAGTTATTAAGACCTTTTTTGTATAGTTCTTTTTTGTACTTTTGTCACCTCTTAATATCTTTGGCTTCAATGAGGTCCATAACCTTTCTGTCCTTTATTGTGCCCATCTTTGCATGAAATGTTCCCTTGGTATCTTTAATTTTCTTGAAGAGATCTCTAGTTGTTCCCATTCTATTGTTTTTCTCTATTTCTTTGCATTGTTCACTTAGGAAGGCTTTCTTATCTCTCCTTGATATTCTTTGGAACTCTGCATTCAAATGGATATATCTTTGCTTTTCTCCTTTGACTTTTGCTTTTCTTCTTTTCTCAGCTATTTGTAAGGCCTCCTCAGACAACCTTTTTTAATTTCTTTTTCTTGAGGATGGTTTTGATCACTGCCTCCGGACAATGTCACAAACTTCTGCCCATAGTTCTTCAGGCACTCTATCAGATCTAATCCCATGAATATCTTTGTAACTTCCACTGTATAACCATAAGGGATTTGATTTAGGTCAAACCTGAATGCTTAAACTACCACACAATTGCACTCATCTCACACACTAGTAAGGTAATGCTCAAAATTCTCCAAGCCAGGCTTCAGCAATACATGAATCATGAACTTCCAGACATTCAAGCTGGTTTTAGAAAAGGCAGAGAAACCAGAAATCAAATTGCCAACATCCGCTGGATCATCAAAAAAGCAAGAGAATTCCAGAAAAAAACATCTATTTCTGCTTTATTGACTATGCCAAAGCCTTTGACTGTATGGATCACAATAAACTGTGGAAAATTCTGAAAGAGATGGGAATACCAGACCACCTGACCTGCCTCCTGAGAAATCTGTATGCAGGTCAGGAAGCAATAGTTGGAAGTGGACATGGAACAACAGACTGGTTCCAAGTAGGAAAAGGAGTACATCAAGGCTGTATATTGTCACCCTGTTTAATTAACTTATATGTGGAGAAACATGATAAATGCTGGGCTGAATGAAGCACAGGGTGTAATTAATATTGCTGGGAGAAATATCAATAACTTCAGATATGCAAATGATACCACCCTTATGGCAGAAAATGGAAAAGAACTAAAGAGCCTCTTGATGAAGGTGAAAGAGGAGAGTGAAAAGTTGGCTTAAAGCTCGACATTCAGAAAACTAAGATCATGGCATCCGATCCCATCACTTCATGACAAATAGATGGAGAAACAGTGGAAACAGTGGCTGACTTTATTTTTCTGGGCTCCAAAATCAGCCTTCTTTATGGTCCAACTCTCACAATCCATACATGACTATTGGAAAAACCATAGCTTAGACTGTAAGGACCTTTGTTGTCAAAGTAATGTCTCTGCTTTTTAACAGACTGCCTAGGTTGGTCATAACTTTCCTTTCAAGGAGCAAGCATCTTTTAATTTCATGGCTAGAGTCATGATCTGCAGTGATTTTGGAGCCCAGGGAAAAAAGTCTATCACTGTTTCCTTTGTTAGCCTATCTATTTGCCATGAAGTGATGGGACCACATGCCATGATCTTCATTTTTTTGAATGTTGAGTTTTAAACCAGCTTTTTTATTCTCCTCTTTCACCTTCATCAAGAGGCTCTTTAGTTCCTGTGTGCTTTCTGCCATAAGAGTGGTATTATCTGAGGAGCCAAGATGGCGGAGGAGTAGGACGGGGAGACCACTTTCTCTCCTACAAATTCATCAAAAGAATAACTGAATGCAGAGCAAACTTCACAAAACAACTTCTGATCGCTAGCTGAGGTCATCAGGTGCCCAGAAAAGCAGACCATTGTCTTCGAAAGGAGGTAGGACAAAATATAAAAGATAAAAAGTGAGACAAAAGAGCTAAGGATGGAGACCCGTCCCGGGAAGGGAGTCTTAGGTGGCCTTGCTTGGGCTAGGGTCCGGGCCTGAGTGCCCTGAGGACAATCGGAGGGAGCTTCTGTGAGGTGCCAACTTGAACTGTGGGAGACCAAAAGAGAGAGAGAAAATTAACCGGCCGGAACACATTGCCGGCCGTTCGCAGAACAAAGGGACGGAGAAAGTCCCGAGGAGAGCTCGCAGGCTGCGGACCGGCCCAGCCCCGCCGGAGGCAGGAGGCAGGGGGGAGGGGAAGGTCGCGGCGAGACACAGGGCGCAGGCACCCGGCCGGCGCTGGCGGGGACTGGGGCTGGGGACACAGAGGGCGGAAGGCGAGCGCACCCGACTGGCGCCAGCGGAAACTGAGACTGGGTCCGCGGAAGGGAGTGAGTGCGCCACACCTGGGGATAGCACGCCCATCAAGCCCCTCGCTGCCTGGACCGCTCTGACGGGGAAGGCACAGAGAGCAGGCGCAGCTTTTCCTTCCTCACTTTTGTGTAACACCCGAGGGCTGGAACCTAGCGCAGCGCGGGGCGCGCTCCATATAGAACAGCCAGGAGCCTGAGCAGCGCAGACGGAGAAAGCAGCTTCAGCTCCTCCCGGCAGCGCCAGCCCGCCCCCCGCAGGGCCAGCCCCTCCCCGCAGCGTCAGCCCCGCCCCGCAGCGCCAGCCCATCCCCGCAGCGTCAGCCGCTCCCAGCAGCGCAACGGAACTAGCTACCTGAATAAGAGTCCACCTCCGCCCGCCTGTGTCAGGGCGGAAATGAGGCTCTGAAGAGACCGGCAAACAGAAGCCAAATAAACAAAGGGAACCGCTTCAGAAGGGACTGGTGCAACAGATTAAAATCCCCGTAGAAAACACCGACTACACCGGAAGGGCCCCGTAGATATCGAGAAGTGTAAGCTGGAACGAGGAGCTATCTGAAACTGAGCCGAACCCACACTGACCGCAACAGCTCCAGAGAAATTCCTAGATATATGTATATATATATTTTTTTTTCTGAGTAAGGAAAAAAAAAAATTTTTTTTTCTTTTTATATTTTTTCTTTTTTATTTTTTCTCTTTTATTTTCCTTTAAAATTCCCTATTACTCCCCCATTACTCCTTAACTTTCATTTACATAGATTTTTACGATTTTTTTAATTAGGGGGAAAAAAATTTTTTTTTTTCTTTCTTTCTTTCTTTTTTTTCTTTTTTTCTTTTTCTTTTTTTTCTTTTTTCTTCTTTTTTTTCTTTCCGTTTTCTCTTTTATTTTCTATTTTTCTTTTTCTCTTATTTCTTTTAAAGTCCTCTAGTACTCCTCTACTACTCTTCATTTTCATTTTCACTACACTATAACCTTACAAAAAAAAAAAAGAGAGAAGCCCTATCTTTAAACCGAAGATTATTCTCTCCCAATCTTGACTCTCTGTTTTCTACCTCAGAACACCTCTATTTCCTCCTTTCCCCTTCTCTTCCCAATCCAATTCTGTGAATCCTTGTAGGTGTCTGAGATACGGAGAACACTCTGGGAACAGACAGCTGCGTAGATCTGTCTCTCTCCTCTTGAGTTCCCCTTTTTCTCCTCCTGCTCATCTCTATCTCCCTCCTCCCTTTTCTCCTGTTCATGTAACTCTGTGAACCTCTCTGGGTGTCCCTAACGGGGGAGAAACTTTTCGCCATTAACCTAGAAGTTTTATTATCAGTGCTGTATAGTTGGAGAAGTCCTGAGACTACAGGAAGAATAAAACTGAAATCCAGAGGCAGGAAACTTAAGCCCAAAACCTGAGAACACCAGAAAACTCCTGACTACATGGAACTTTAAGCAATAAGTGACCGTCCAAAGCCTCCATACCTACACTGAAACCAACCACCACCCAAGAGCCAGTAAGTTTTAGAGCAAGACATACCACGCAAATTCTCCAGCAACACAGGAACATAGCCCCGAATGTCAACATTCAGGCTGCCCAAGGTGACACCTAACACATAGACCCATCTCAAAACTCATTACTGGGCACTCCATTGCTCTCCAAAAAGAAGAAATCAAGTTCCACGCACCAGAACACTGACGCAAGCTCCCCTAACCAGGAAATCTTGACAAGCCAATCGTCTAACCCCACCCACTGGGTTAATCCTCCACAATAAAAAGGAACCACAGACCTCCAGAATACAGAAAGTCCACTCCAGACACAGCAATCTAAACAAGATGAAAAGGCAAAGAAATACCCAACAGGTAAAGGAACATGAAAAATGCCCACCAAGTCAAACAAAAGAGGAGGAGATAGAGAATGTACCTGAAAAAGAATTTAGAATAATGATAATAAAAATGATCCAAAATCTTGAAAACAAAATGGAGTTACAGATAAATAGCCTGGAGACAAAGATTGAAAAGATACAAGAATTGTTTAATAAAGACCTAGAAGAAATAAAAAAGAGTCAATTAAAAATGAACAATGCAATGAATGAGATCAAAAACACTTTGGAGGGAACCAAGAGTAGAATAACGGAGGCAGAAGATAGGATAAGTGAGGTAGAAGATAAAATGGTGGAAATAAATGAAGCAGAGAGGAAAAAAGAAAAAAGGATCAAAAGAAATGAGGACAACCTCAGGGACCTCTGGGACACTGTGAAACGCCCCAACATTCGAATCATAGGAGTTCCAGAAGAAGAAGACAAAGAGAAAGGCCATGAGAAAATACTCGAGGAGATAATAGCTGAAAACTTCCCTAAAATGGGGAAGGAAATAGCCACCCAAATCCAAGAAACCCAGAGAGTCCCAAACAGGATAAACCCAAGGCAAAACACCCCAAGACACATATTAATCAGACTAACAAAGATCAAACACAAAGAACAAATATTAAAAGCAGCAAGGGAAAAACAACAAATAACACACAAAGGGATTCCCATAAGGATAATAGCTGATCTATCAATAGCAACCCTCCAGGCCAGAAGGGAATGGCAGGACGTACTGAAAGTAATGAAAGAGAATAACCTACAACCTAGATTACTGTATCCAGCAAGGATCTCATTCAGATATGAAGGAGAACTCAAAAGCTTTACAGATAAGCAAAAGCTGAGAGAATTCAGCACCACCAAACCAGCTCTTCAACAAATGCTAAAGGATCTTCTCTAGACAGAAAATGCAGAAAGGTTGTATAAACGTGAACCCAAAACAACAAAGTAAATGGCAACGGGACCACACCTATCAATAATCACCTTAAATGTAAATGGGTTGAATGCCCCAACCAAAAGACAAAGATTGGCTGAATGGATACAAAAACAAGACCCCCATATATGCTGTCTACAGGAGACCCACCTCAAAACAAGAGACACATACAGACTAAAAGTGAAGGGCTGGAAAAAAATATTTCATGCAAATGGAGACCAAAAGAAAGCAGGAGTCGCAATACTCATATCAGATAAAATAGACTTTCAAATAAAAGCTGTGAAAAGGGACAAAGAAGGACACTACATAATGATCAAAGGATCAATTCAAGAAGAAGATATAACAATTATAAATATATATGCACCCAACATAGGAGCACCGCAATATGTACGGCAAACACTAACGAGTATGAAAGAGGAAATTAATAGTAACACAATAATAGTGGGGGACTTTAATACCCCACTCACAACTATGGATAGATCAACTAAACAGAAAATTAACAAGGAAACACAAACCTTAAATGACACAATGGACCAGCTAGACCTAATTTGATATCTATAGGGACATTTCACCCCAAAACAATCAACTTCACCTTTTCTCAAGTGCACACGGAACCTTCTCCAGAATAGATCACATCCTGGGCCATAAATCTAGTCTTGGAAAATTTCAAAAAAATTGAAATCATTCCAGTCATCTTTTCTGACCACAGTGCAATAAGATTAGATCTCAATTACAGGAAAAAAATTGTTAAAAATTCAAACACCTGGAGGCTAAATAACACGCTTCTGAATAACCAACAAATCATAGAAGAAATCAAAAAAGAAATCAAAATATGTATAGAAATGAATGAAAATGAAAACACAACAACCCAAAACCTATGGGACACTGTAAAAGCAGTGCTAAGGGGAAGGTTCATAGCATTACAGGCTTACATCAAGAAACAAGAAAAAAGCCAAATAAATAACCTAACTCTACACCTAAAGAAATTAGAGAAGGAAGAAATGAAGAACCCCAGGGTTAGCAGAAGGAAAGAAATCTTTAAAATTAAGGCAGAAATAAATGCAATAGAAACTAAAGAGACCATAGCAAAAATCAACAAAGCTAAAAGCTGGTTTTTTGAAAAAATAAACAAAATTGACAAACCATTAGCAAGACTCATTAAGAAACAAAGAGAGAAAAACCAAATTAACAAAATTAGAAATGAAAATGGAGAGATCACAACAGACAACACTGAAATACAAAGGATCATAAGAGACTACTACCAGCAGCTCTATGCCAATAAAATGGACAACTTGGATGAAATGGACAAATTCTTAGAAAAGTATAACTTTCCAAAACTGAACCAGGAAGAAATAGAAGATCTTTTAAACAGACCCATCACAGGCAGGAAATCGAAACTGTAATCAAACATCTTCCAGCAAACAAAAGCCCAGGACCAGATGGCTTCACAGCTGAATTCTACCAAAAATTTAGAGAAGAGCTAACACCTATCTCACTCAAACTCTTCCAAAAAATTGCAGAAGAGGGTAAACTTCTAAACTCATTCTATGAGGCCACCATCACCCTAATTCCAAAACCAGACAAAGATGCCACAAAAAAAGAAAACTACAGGCCAATATCACTGATGAACATAGATGCAAAAATCCTTAACAAAATTCTAGCAAACAGAATCCAACAACATATTAAAAAAATCATACACCACGACCAAGTGGGCTTTATCCCAGGAATGCAAGGATTCTTCAATATCCGCAAATCAATCAATGTAATACACCACATTAACAAATTGAAAGATAAAAACCATATGATTATCTCAATAGATGCAGAGAAAGCCTTTGACAAAATTCAACACTCATTTAAGATTAAAACTCTCCAAAAAGCAGGAATAGAAGGAACATACCTCAACATAATAAAGCTATATATGACAAACCCACAGCAAGCATCACCCTCAATGGTGAAAAATTGAAGGCATTTCCCCTGAAATCAGGAACAAGACAAGGGTGCCCACTCTCACCACTACTATTCAACATAGTGTTGGAAGTTCTGGCCACAGCAATCAGAGCAGAAAAAGAAGTAAAAGGAATCCAGATAGGAAAAGAAGAAGTAAAACTCTCACTGTTTGCAGATGACATGATCCTCTATATAGAAAACCCTAAAGACTCTACCAGAAAATTACTAGAGCTAATCAATGAATATAGTAAAGTTGCAGGATATAAAATTAACACACAGAAATCCCTTGCATTCCTATATACTAACAATGAAAAAACAGAAAGAGAAATTAAGGAAACAATACCATTCACCATTGCAACAAAAAGAATAAAATACTTAGGAGTATATCTACCTAAGGAAACAAAAGACCTATACATAGAAAACTATAAAACACTGATGAAAGAAATCAAAGAGGACACAAACAGATGGAGAAACATACCATGATCATGGATTGGAAGAATCAATATTGTCAAAATGGCTATTCTACCCAAAGCAATCTATAGATTCAATGCAATCCTTATCAAGCTACCAACGGTATTTTTCACAGAACTAGAACAAACAATTTCACAATTTGTATGGAAATACAAAAAACCTCGAATAGCCAAAGTAATCTTGAGAAAAAAGAATGGAACGGGAGGAATCGACCTGCCTGACTTCAGACTCTACTACAAAGCCACAGTCATCAGGACAGTATGGTACTGGCACAAAGACAGAAATATAGATCAATGGAACAGAATAGAAAGCCCAGAGATAAATCCACGAACCTATGGACACCTTATCTTTGACAAAGGAGGCAAGAACATACAATGGAAAAAA